>NC_134356.1:7940349-8017451 GCF_048569485.1 Anomaloglossus baeobatrachus | reverse complement strand
TACCCAGTGTTCTACAATTAAGTACATAATCATAAATGTTATTTCCTCTACCCAAGTGCATGACCTTACATTTATCTACATTAAACTTCAATTGCCACTTCTCAGCCCAATCCTCCAATTTACATAAATCTCCCTGTAATATAAAATGATCCTCCTCTGTATTGATTACCCTGCAGAGTTTAGTATCATCTGCAAATATTGAAATTCTACTCCGCATGCCCCCAACAAGGTCATTTATAAATATGTTGAAAAGAAGCGGGCCCAATACTGACCCCTGTGGTACCCCACTATGAACTGAGACCCAGTCCGAGTACGTACCATTAATAACCACCCTTTGTTTCCTATCACTGAGCCAGTTTTTAACCCAGTTACACATATTTTCCCCTATCCCCATTATTCTCATTTTATGTACCAACCTTTTGTGTGGCACCGGATCAAAAGCTTTTGAAAAGTCCATATACACAACATCCACTGCATTTCCCTGGTCCAGGCTTGAACTTACCTCTTCATAGAAGCTGATCAGTGTGACAGGATCGATCCCTCATAAACCCATGTTGATACTCTGTCATAAGGTTATTTTTCTTGAGATACTCCAGTATAGCATCTCTCAAGAAACCCTCAAGGATTTTACCACCCGTAGAGGCTAAACTTACCGGCCTATAATTTCCCGGCTCAGTTTTTGTCCCCTTTTTGAATATTGGCACCACATTTGCTATGCGCCAGTCCTGCGGTACCGACCCTGTTATTAAGGAATCTGAGAAGATTAAAAATAATGGTCTATCTATCACACAACTCAATTCCTGTAGTACTCTGGGGTGTATGCCATCCGGGCCCGGAGATTTGTCAACCTTAGTGATTTCGAGGCGGCGGCGTACTTCCTGCTGGGTTAAGCAGGTAATATTCAAGGGTGAATTTATGGTATCACTGGTCATGTCATCTGCCATGGCATTTTCTTGTATAAAAACCGTAGAAAAAAAGTCATTCAGCAGGTTGGCTTTACCCTCATCCCCTTCCACCATTTCACCAAGACTATTTTTAAGGGGGCCCCGGGGATGAGGATATTATGGGGGCCCCGGGGATGAGGATATTATGGGGGCCCCGGGGCTGAGGATATTATGGGGGGCCTCGGGGCTGGGGATATTATGGGGGCCTCGGGGCTGGGGATATTATGGGGGCCCCGGGGCTGAGGATATTATGGGGGCCCCCGGGGCTGGGGATATTATGGGGGCCCCGGGGATGAGGATATTATGGGGGCCCCGGGGATGAGGATATTATGGGGGCCCCTGTTGCTTCAGAAATCAAAACGGTTGGCTCTAGCACAGCGGGGGTTAACTGCTCACATGGCTTGTAGTCGGGGACGTGCCTGCGTGTGACGCATGCGCAGTGGAGGCCGCCGGGGCTGCGCAGGATTGTTTTCCGGAAGTTTCGGTTTCGTTTCTACAGAATTGTCGGACGCCGGAGGGAGCGGCTCCGGGAGCTACAGATACCGGGGAGCGCAGACCCCAGACACCGGGGGACACAGATACCGGGGGACACAGATACCGGGGATCTACAGATACCGGGGAGCGCAGACCCCAGACACCGGGAGCCACAGATACCGGGGGACACAGATACCGGGGAGCGCAGGCCACAGATACCGGGGGACCCAGACACCGGGAGCCACAGATACCGGGGGACACAGATACCGGGGAGCGCAGACCCCAGACACCGGGAGCCACAGATACCGGGGGACACAGATACCGGGGAGCGCAGACCCCGGGAGCCACAGACACCGGGGAGCGCAGACCCCGGGAGCCACAGACACCGGGGAGCGCAGGCCGCAGATACCGGGGGACACAGGGTTCAGACTGGGGGTTTTAGCTCGGGGGGTTTTAGTCTCGCTTCTCACATTCGGGGTCTCTGGAGTTTTAGATTTTATAGTGGGTTTTAGTTACAGAAGATGATTTAGGGTCTTGGTGTGACCTGTAGAGCCGGGTGCGGATAACGGGGTCCTGTAGGGGCTGCATATCACAGATTGAGGGTCTGCCGAGCTATCGGGGCCGTATATTACAGGTCATAGGTCTGCAGTGCTCAGGTCAGGGTCCGCCGAGATATCGGGGCCCGTATATCCCAGGTCGGGGGTCCTTTTAGCCGTATATCACAGGTCGGGGGTCCTCTCAGCCGCATATCACAGGTCGGGGGTCCTCTCAGCCGCATATCACAGGTCGGGGGTCCTCTCAGCCGTATATCACAGGTCGGGGGTCCTCTCAGCCGTATATCACAGGTCGGGGGTCCTCTCAGCCGTATATCACAGGTCGGGAGTCCTCAGCTGTATATCACAGGTCGGGGGTCCTATCAGCCGTATATCACAGGTCGGGGGTCCTATCAGCCGTATATCACAGGTCGGGGGTCCTATCAGCCGTATATCACAGGTCGGGGGTCCTATCAGCCGTATATCACAGGTCGGGGGTCCTATCAGCCGTATATCACAGGTCGGGGGTCCTCTCATCCGTATATCACAGGTCGGGGGTCCTCTCAGCCGTATATCACAGGTCGGGGGTCCTCTCAGCCGTATATCACAGGTCGGGGGTCCGCAGTCCTCTCAGCCGTATATCACAGGTCGGGTGTCCTATCAGCCGTATATCACAGGTCGGGGGTCCGCAGTCCTATCCGGGCAATAGGTCAGGGGCTGTTGCTCTGTGGTCATCTCTGGTGCGGGCGCCTGGTGACACTTTGGGACCCCCACCATGGCGGACCCCCTCTCCCTGCAGCTGTGCCGGGTGCTGTGCTCCAGCGGGGGCAGTATGGAGCTCGGTCTCTTGGGCCGGACCCTCAGGTTGAGCGCTGATCAGATGTCGCGGCTCTTGGAGGCGGAGGAGAGGCGGAGCCTGGTGATGCGCAATCGGGACGGGCAGCGGGTGGCCGTGTACAGCAGCACCCTGCGACTCTGCGCCAGCCGCAACCAGGAATGTCCCGGAAACTGCGGCAATCTCCACATCTGCCGCTTCTTCATCCTGGGCAGCTGCAGCCGGTGAGTGGAGCCTCGATAATCCAGAGCATCTGATAATCCGGCGCCGTCTCCGCTGACCCAGCTTTCCCAGTCCAGGCGCCGTCACCGCTGACCCAGCTTTCCCAGTCCAGGCGCCGTCTCCGCTGACCCAGCTTTCCCAGTCCAGGCGCCGTCTCCGCTGACCCAGCTTTCCCAGTCCAGGCGCCGTCTCCGCTGACCCAGCTTTCCCAGTCCAGGCGCCGTCTCCGCTGACCCAGCTTTCCCAGTCCAGGCGCCGTCTCCGCTGACCCAGCTTTCCCAGTCCAGGCGCCGTCTCCGCTGACCCAGCTTTCCCAGTCCAGGCGCCGTCTCCGCTGACCCAGCTTTCCCAGTCCAGGCGCCGTCTCCGCTGACCCAGCTTTCCCAGTCCAGGCGCCGTCTCCGCTGACCCAGCTTTCCCAGTCCAGGCGCCGTCTCCGCTGACCCAGCTTTCCCAGTCCAGGCGCCGTCTCCGCTGACCCAGCTTTCCCAGTCCAGGCGCCGTCTCCGCTGACCCAGCTTTCCCAGTCCAGGCGCCGTCTCCGCTGACCCAGCTTTCCCAGTCCAGGCGCCGTCTCCGCTGACCCAGCTTTCCCAGTCCAGGCGCCGTCTCCGCTGACCCAGCTTTCCCAGTCCAGGCGCCGTCTCCGCTGACCCAGCTTTCCCAGTCCAGGCGCCGTCTCCGCTGACCCAGCTTTCCCAGTCCAGGCGCCGTCTCCGCTGACCCAGCTTTCCCAGTCCAGGCGCCGTCTCCGCTGACCCAGCTTTCCCAGTCCAGGCGCCGTCTCCGCTGACCCAGCTTTCCCAGTCCAGGCGCCGTCTCCGCTGACCCAGCTTTCCCAGTCCAGGCGCCGTCTCCGCTGACCCAGCTTTCCCAGTCCAGGCGCCGTCTCCGCTGACCCAGCTTTCCCAGTCCAGGCGCCGTCTCCGCTGACCCAGCTTTCCCAGTCCAGGCGCCGTCTCCGCTGACCCAGCTTTCCCAGTCCAGGCGCCGTCTCCGCTGACCCAGCTTTCCCAGTCCAGGCGCCGTCTCCGCTGACCCAGCTTTCCCAGTCCAGGCGCCGTCTCCGCTGACCCAGCTTTCCCAGTCCAGGCGCCGTCTCCGCTGACCCAGCTTTCCCAGTCCAGGCGCCGTCTCCGCTGACCCAGCTTTCCCAGTCCAGGCGCCGTCTTCGCTGACCCAGCTTTCCCAGTCCAGGCGCCGTCTCCGCTGACCCAGCTTTCCCAGTCCAGGCGCCGTCTCCGCTGACCCAGCTTTCCCAGTCCAGGCGCCGTCTCCGCTGACCCAGCTTTCCCAGTCCAGGCGCCGTCTCCGCTGACCCAGCTTTCCCAGTCCAGGCGCCGTCTCCGCTGACCCAGCTTTCCCAGTCCAGGCGCCGTCTCCGCTGACCCAGCTTTCCCAGTCCAGGCGCCGTCTCCGCTGACCCAGCTTTCCCAGTCCAGGCGCCGTCTCCGCTGACCCAGCTTTCCCAGTCCAGGCGCCGTCTCCGCTGACATAGCTTTCCCAGTCCAGGCGCCGTCTCCGCTGACCCAGCTTTCCCAGTCCAGGCGCCGTCTCCGCTGACCCAGCTTTCCCAGTCCAGGCGCCGTCTCCGCTGACCCAGCTTTCCCAGTCCAGGCGCCGTCTCCGCTGACCCAGCTTTCCCAGTCCAGGCGCCGTCTCCGCTGACCCAGCTTTCCCAGTCCAGGCGCCGTCTCCGCTGACCCAGCTTTCCCAGTCCAGGCGCCGTCTCCGCTGACCCAGCTTTCCCAGTCCAGGCGCCGTCTCCGCTGACCCAGCTTTCCCAGTCCAGGCGCCGTCTCCGCTGACCCAGCTTTCCCAGTCCAGGCGCCGTCTCCGCTGACCCAGCTTTCCCAGTCCAGGCGCCGTCTCCGCTGACCCAGCTTTCCCAGTCCAGGCGCCGTCTCCGCTGACCCAGCTTTCCCAGTCCAGGCGCCGTCTCCGCTGACCCAGCTTTCCCAGTCCAGGCGCCGTCTCCGCTGACCCAGCTTTCCCAGTCCAGGCGCCGTCTCCGCTGACCCAGCTTTCCCAGTCCAGGCGCCGTCTCCGCTGACCCAGCTTTCCCAGTCCAGGCGCCGTCTCCGCTGACCCAGCTTTCCCAGTCCAGGCGCCGTCTCCGCTGACCCAGCTTTCCCAGTCCAGGCGCCGTCTCCGCTGACCCAGCTTTCCCAGTCCAGGCGCCGTCTCCGCTGACCCAGCTTTCCCAGTCCAGACGCCGTCTCCGCTGACCCAGCTTTCCCAGTCCAGGCGCCGTCTCCGCTGACCCAGCTTTCCCAGTCCAGGCGCCGTCTCCGCTGACCCAGCTTTCCCAGTCCAGGCGCCGTCTCCGCTGACCCAGCTTTCCCAGTCCAGGCGCCGTCTCCGCTGACCCAGCTTTCCCAGTCCAGGCGCCGTCTCCTCTGACCCAGCTTTCCCAGTCCAGGCGCCGTCTCCTCTGACCCAGCTTTCCCAGTCCAGGCGCCGTCTCCTCTGACCCAGCTTTCCCAGTCCAGGCGCCGTCTCCTCTGACCCAGCTTTCCCAGTCCAGGCGCCGTCTCCTCTGACCCAGCTTTCCCAGTCCAGGCGCCGTCTCCTCTGACCCAGCTTTCCCAGTCCAGGCGCCGTCTCTTCTGACCCAGCTTTCCCAGTCCAGGCGCCGTCTCCTCTGACCCAGCTTTCCCAGTCCAGGCGCCGTCTCCTCTGACCCAGCTTTCCCAGTCCAGGCGCCGTCTCTTCTGACCCAGCTTTCCCAGTCCAGGCGCCGTCTCTTCTGACCCAGCTTTCCCAGTCCAGGCGCCGTCTCTTCTGACCCAGCTTTCCCAGTCCAGGCGCCGTCTCTTCTGACCCAGCTTTCCCAGTCCAGGCGCCGTCTCTTCTGACCCAGCTTTCCCAGTCCAGGCGCCGTCTCTTCTGACCCAGCTTTCCCAGTCCAGGCGCCGTCTCTTCTGACCCAGCTTTCCCAGTCCAGGCGCCGTCTCTTCTGACCCAGCTCTCCCGTTTTAGGCCGCGGTGTAAGTTCAGTCACAACATCGATGGAGAACAGACGGTGCAAATCCTGCAGAGGCATCAGCTGAGCGGCGTGGCCATCCCGGAGCTGCGGCACCTCCTGCTGCAGAACGACCCCCACCTGCTGCCGGACGTGAGTACCCCAGGGGGTGGTGATACCACAGCGCCGCTTATCTGCAGCGGTCAGTGACTGGACCTGCTCGGTCCTTACTGTCACTGAGCTGCAGTTTGTCACAGTGTGGCAGTCTGGAGTCTGCGGCTGTTATATCTGTATCTCGCGCCTCTCCCCACAGGTCTGCCTCCACTATAACCGCGGCGAGGGTCCGCACGGCTCCTGCACCTTTAAGGCCGGCTGCAACAAGCTGCACGTCTGTCAGCACCTCCTGCAGGGCGACTGCAAGTTCGGGAGCGAATGTAAAAGGTCACATGACCTGATGACGGAGGAGACAAAGCGGAAGCTGCAGAAGTGGGGTCTGGCCGCGAGCCTCGTCCCCGCCATCCTGGAGATCTACCTGAACGCCAGCGCCATAAAGAACGGCAGCTCCACAGCGCCCCCGGCAGAGCCCAGGTCTCCAGTCGCCAAAGGTACGAGGCCGCGCAGCCGCCTGGCCAATCGGGTGTCTCACAGCGGGATCCGTCTGCCCCCTTGTGATTGGCCATGAGGCTCCTGTGATCTTCAATAGATTGTCAGCTCTGTGGTCGGGGTCAGTCCACACCGTAATAATGAACTCCCTACTCCACAGATAAACCCGGCGCCCAGAAATCGGCGGCCCCCCAACCCATCGACGAGATCTGCCTGTACTTCATACTAAACAGCTGCAGCTTCAAAGGTGAGAGGCCCCGGACCCCCGTAACACAGCACGCGGGGGGGGGGGGGGTCAGCACAGCACGCGGGGGAGACAGCACAGCACGCAGGGGCCGCTCCGTCACATATCGCTCTCCTATTACAGAGCGCTGTGTGCGGGACCACTATCCGCTTCCATATCGGTGGCAGCTGTGTAAGGACGGCGTGTGGAAGGACGTGGCAGACATGGAGGCTCTCGAGAGGGCGTACTGCGACCCCAACACCAGGTACAGAGCGCCGGAGACCACCCCTCTCCCGCAGAGTAACCCAAGACTTACCCACCTGCCCCCCCTCTAGAAAAACCAACGTGGACTTCAACACCATGACCTGCCAGTCCTACCAGGTGAGGCGGCTGTCCACGCCGTCCTCCGCCGCCAAACCTCCGCACTTCATCCTCACCACGGACTGGCTGTGGTACTGGAGGGACGAGTACAGCACATGGGTGGAGTACGGGAAAGAGGTGAGTGCCGCCCCGACGGCTGCCGTACGCCGCCCCGCGCCCCCGACGGCTGCCGTACGCCGCCCCGCGCCCCCGACGGCTGCCGTACGCCGCCCCGCGCCCCCGACGGCTGCCGTACGCCGCCCCGCGCCCCCGACGGCTGCCGTACGCCGCCCCGCGCCCCCGACGGCTGCCGTACGCCGCCCCGCGCCCCCGGCGGCTGCCGTACGCCGCCCCGCGCCCCCGGCGGCTGCCGTACGCCGCCCCGCGCCCCCGGCGGCTGCCGTACGCCGCCCCGCGCCCCCGGCGGCTGCCGTACGCCGCCCCGCGCCCCCGGCGGCTGCCGTACGCCGCCCCGCGCCCCCGGCGGCTGCCGTACGCCGCCCCGCGCCCCCGGCGGCTGCCGTACTCCCCTGCATTTGTGGATCTAATCCGCGTTTTTCCCCCAGACGGACCGCCACTCTTCCTCCTCCACCATCACAAGCAATGACCTGGAGAATGTTTTCCTTTCTGATGCCAGCGCCAACATCCAGTTCAAGGCTGGAAAACAGAGCTACGTGCTGAGCTTCCGAGGTGGGTACGGCCGGTATCAGACGTGGGGGCGGGAGGCGTTATCTACCCCCATCAGATACTGACGGCATCGGCTGCCGGGGACTCTAATCACATTCCATAACGGCTGCGAAGAGAGGCCACTTTCTGATTGGCTCTTTCACCCTCCATGCTGCGGCCCCTTCACATTTTGTCTTTGCTTCCAACCACCGCTGTGCACAGAAGGAAATGCAGCCGGCGCCATTCACTAGAGGGGAGCTGTGTGTCCCTGAGCGGCCGGGCGCCGGATTGTGGGCGTCTCATGGCTCAGCCCCCTCACTGTGTTACATGGGAATAACCTGCTCTGTTATTACGGAGGTCCTTGTTTATTGATGTCCATCCTTCAGATGGGTCCTCAGTGTTTGGTCAGTGGGGTGCGACACCCGGACCTCCCCCATCAGACCACCGGCACCAGGAAGAGCTGAAGGGTGGAGGTCCAGGTGCACACTTCACAGACATTGAGGAACCGTCCGAAGGATCGGACATCACAATTAAAGTCCCAGACATTCCCTGTAACTAGCCTCAGAAAGCGGCAGCGTCTGATCTCCTCCTGGGGACCATTGCCCCGATCTCCTCCTGGGGACCATTGCCCCCATCTCCTCCTGGGGACCATTGCCCCCATCTCCTCCTGGGGACCATTGCCCCCATCTCCTCCTGGGGACCATTGCCCCCATCTCCTCCTGGGGACCATTGCCCCCATCTCCTCCTCCTGGGGACCATTGCCCCCATCTCCTCCTCCTGGGGACCATTGCCCCCATCTCCTCCTCCTGGGGACCATTGCCCCCATCTCTTCCTCCTGGGGACCATTGCCCCCATCTCTTCCTCCTTTTTTGACTCTTAGATTTTCTCTACCCACCCTCTCTGCGCCGCGCTCATTTTGCCTGTCTTCCTCCCTCTTTTTCGCTATATTCCACTTACCTGCTGCTGCCCACCATGTTATGTACTGTGCACACTTCTTAACCTCTTAGCACTCTTCTTGGCTGCGCCCTCTTTTTTTCCTTTTCCTGCTCCTCCATTTGTTCCTCCTCTATTCCCTCTTTGCCTTTCTCATTCTTTGTCCCTCCCTCTACTGTCATTTTGCCACTCCTTTCCTTTTCTCCCCTCCCTTTTCCCTGGCTCTTTCTCCCTCTCTCCTCTCTCCCTTCCTTTCTCCGTCTCTCCTCTCTCCCTTCCTTTCTCAGTCTCTCCTCTCTCCCTTCCTTTGCCCGTCTCGCCTCGCTCCCCCTTCCTTTGCCCGTTTCGCCTCGCTCCCCCTTCCTTTGCCCGTCTCGCCTCGCTCCCCCTTCCTTTGCCCGTCTCGCCTCGCTCCCCCTTCCTTTGCCCGTCTCGCCTCGCTCCCCCTTCCTTTGCCCGTCTCGCCTCGCTCCCCCTTCCTTTGCCCGTCTCGCCTCGCTCCCCCTTCCTTTGCCCGTCTCGCCTCGCTCCCCCTTCCTTTGCCCGTCTCGCCTCGCTCCCCCTTCCTTTGCCTGTCTCGCCTCGCTCCCCCTTCCTTTGCCCGTCTCGCCTCTCTCCCCCTTCCTTTGCCCGTCTCGCCTCGCTCCCCCTTCCTTTGCCCGTCTCGCCTCGCTCCCCCTTCCTTTGCCCGTCTCGCCTCGCTCCCCCTTCCTTTGCCCGTCTCGCCTCGCTCCCCCTTCCTTTGCCCGTCTCGCCTCGCTCCCTCTTCCTTTTCTCCCTTCAACATCTGGTGACCAGCCCGTACCACCCACAGACTAATGGCCTGTGCGAGCGGTTCAATGGCACCTTTAAAGCAGATGCTTAAGATGTTGGTCAACTCCCATGGGCGTGACTGGGAGCGGTATCTCCCACACCTGTTATTTGCTTACCGGGAGGTTACACAGGCCTCAACGGGATTCTCACCTTTTGAGCTCCTGTACGGACGACGTATGCGGGGCCCCCTGGCTCTGGTGAAAGTGGTTTGGGAAGGGGATTTGGCCACCCCTGGAGTGTTGGTCATCGAGTATGTTGTGCGCTTCCGGGACAAGATGCAGGCCTTGGCACAGCTCGTGCGCGACAATATGGCTCAAGCCCAGGCCGATCAGAAGCGTTGGTACGACCAGAATGCTTGTGAGGTGACCTACCAAGTGGGTCAAATGGTGTGGGTACTGGTCCCCGTACCACAGGACAAGCTTCAGGCAGCCTGTGAAGGCCCATGCCTCGTGTACCAGCATCTCAACCCTGTAACGTACCTGGTCACCCTGGACCCCGCCCGTGGAAGGTGGAAGGCCTTCCATGTGAACATGATGAAGGCACATCATGAGCGGGAGGCATGTCCTGGATATGCTCGCCCAGGTTAGGGCAGGTGGCTTCATCGAGGATGTGGAGGTTGGCCCCTGGCTTTTGGAGGTCCAACGGTCCCAGCTGTGGGCCACCCTACACCCCTTCCGGGAGTTGTTTACCATTCAGCTCGGAAGGAATGAGTTGGCAGTCCATCACGTGGACTCTGGGGATCACTCCCTGATCCGGCGTTCAGCATATCTGGTCTCCCTGGAGGTGCAGCAACACATGCACCAGGAGATTAACGAGATGCTGAAGCTGGGGGTGATCCAGGCATCCAACAGCACTTGGGCTTCGCCTGTAGTCCTTGTCCCAAAGAAGGACCGAACCATTCGGTTCTGCGTGGACTACAGGGAGCTCAATGCTGTCATGGTCGCCGATGCGTACCCAATGCCACGCATCGATGACCTGCTCGATCAGTTGGCCGGGGCTCAGTACCTGACCATCATGGATCTGAGCCGGGAATATTTGCAGATTCCCCTGACTTGCGAGGCCAAGGAATGTTTTGCCTTTATTACCCCATAAGGACTGTACGAGTCCACGGTGATGCCCTTCGGAATGAAGAACGCCCCTGCCACTTTCCAGCGGATGGTCAACACCCTGCTCAAGGGACCTGAAGGGTACGCAGCCCCGTCCCTGGATGACATTGCCGTCTTCAGTCCCACTGGGAGGATCACCTGGAGTATCTAGCACAGGTGCTCAGGTGGATCCACCAGGCAAGTTTGACCATCAAGCCGGGGAAGTGTCAGCTGGCCATGAGCGAGGTCCTCTACCTGGGTCACCGGGTAGGCGGGGGAAAGAGGCCATCACATCCTGGCCCACCTCCAGGACCAAGAAGCAGGCGATGTCCTTTTGGGGACCGCCGGGTACTATAGGAGGTTTGTTGCACACTATAGTAGCCTGGTAAAGCCCCTGATGGACCTCACCAAGAAGAAGTTGCCCTCCGCAGTCAATTGGACAGTGGACTGCAAGACAGCCTTCCGGGCCCTCAAGACTGCCCTCTCCAGCTCACCAGTACTACAGGCAGCCGACTTCACACGGCCGCTTGTAGTACAAACCGACGCCAGTGACTTCGGCCTCGGTGCGGTGCTCAGCCAGGTGGACTCTACGAGCCAAGAGCACCCCGTCTTGTACCTGAGCAGGAAGCTGTTGCCGAGGGAAGTGGCCTACTCCACGATGGAAAAGGAATGCCTAGCCATAGTGTGGGCTCTGCAGCGTCTGCAACCATATCTATACGGGCGCCACTTCATCGTGGAGACAGACCACAATCCCCTCAGCTGCTTACACACTGTCTCCAGGACCAATGGGAGGTTAAGATGGAGCCTGGCACTCCAGCAATACAACTTCACCATTTGCCACAAGAAGGGCCGTGACCCATGGTAATGCCGACTGGCTGTCCCGACAAGGAGAGGTGGCAGAGGGGAACACAGGAATGTGCTGCCCCCCAGCGCCCTCTAAAGGGGGGAGGTGTGAGGATTATCCTGAGATATGATGAGAATTCTGACATTTATTCATGTCAGTCAGCTTCTCCGCGATGTCACCCCCTCCCTTCCTGCTCCTTGGAGACCCAGCAAATGTAAAACTCAAGGTGTGAAAATCCAATTAGGCCAGGTCTTGAGCCAGCACACCCCCTGCGGAGTGAATTGTCCTACACAGGAGGTGGGAGGGGAGCTCCAGGTTTATAACCTAACTTCAATTGTCTCCTCCAGGCAATTCGGAGCCCTCAGAAGAGTTTCGATATTGGGGGGGCTGGGGGGGGGGGGTACATCGTCCCCACAAACAATTTTCATATTCCTGAGTGCCAGATTCAAAATTGAATGATGTGCGTAGCCCCCACAGGAAGCTGCAGGATTCTCATATTTCTCATCAAAACAGAGATCAATTCACAACAACAAAAATGATGGTCATATCTTCTGTGTGAGGAGCTCAGGGGCCGAGTTATGCTGGGAAATATAACAGATTATTCTCAGCTAGCAGCAGGGGAGGGAATTCCCAGCCAGGATGATGTCAGGAGGGGGGGCCGTATGAGCCCAAGACAGAACAGATAAAACTTAGGTCTGCGCTTTGTATTTCTTCTGGGGGTCGCATGCTTCATTTGTGTAGTGGAGGATACCTGAAACATCCCTGTCCCCACACAGTACCCCCCTGCATGGGCCAAACCCTCAACCCTAAGGTAATTGATACATCTGTATGCCTGTTTGTGATCCATAACTTACCTGTAAATCTATGCTGACCTATCTATCTATATATATATATATATATATATATTTGTAGTATCTAGTGTGCCCTTAAGGCGATTAAAAATATAATTTAATCCTTTCCTAGTCTCTCGCCCCCTCGCTCTCCCTTCCTTTGCCCGTCCGTCTCTCGCGCTCCCGTCCTTTGCCCGCCCGTTTCTCGCTCTCCCTTCCTTTGCCCGCCCGTCTCTCGCGCGCCCGTCCTTTGCCCGCCCGTCTCTCGCGCGCCCGTCCTTTGCCCGCCCGTCTCTCGCGTGCCCGTCCTTTGCCCGCCCGTCTCTCTCGCGCCCGTCCTTTGCCCGCCCGTCTCTCTCGCGCCCGTCCTTTGCCCGCCCGTCTCTCGCGCGCCCGTCCTTTGCCCGCCCTTCTCTCGCGCGCCCGTCCTTTGCCGCCCGTCCTTTGCCCGCCCGTCCTTTGCCCGCCCGTCCTTTGCCCGCCCGTCCTTTGCCCGCCCGTCCTTTGCCCGCCCGTCCTTTGCCCGCCCGTCCTTTGCCCGCCCGTCCTTTGCCCGCCCGTCTCTCGCGCGCCCGTCTCTCGCGCGCCCGCCCGGCTCTCGCGCGCCCGTCCTTTGCCCGCCCGTCCTTTGCCCGCCCGTCCTTTGCCCGCCCGTCCTTTGCCCGCCCGTCCTTTGCCCGCCCGTCCTTTGCCCGCCCGTCCTTTGCCCGCCCGTCCTTTGCCCGCCCGTCCTTTGCCCGCCCGTCCTTTGCCCGCCCGTCCTTTGCCCGCCCGTCCTTTGCCCGCCCGTCCTTTGCCCGCCCGTCCTTTGCCCGCCCGTCCTTTGCCCGCCCGTCTCTCGCGCGCCCGTCTCTCGCGCGCCCCGTCTCTCGCGCGCCCGTCTCTCGCGCGCCCGTCTCTCGCGCGCCCGTCTCTCGCGCGCCCGTCTCTCGCGCGCCCCGTCTCTCGCGCGCCCGTCTCTCGCGCGCCCGTCTCTCGCGCGCCCGTCTCTCGCGCGCCCGTCTCTCGCGCGCCCGTCTCTCGCGCGCCCGTCTCTCGCGCGCCCGTCTCTCGCGCGCCCGTCTCTCGCGCGCCCCGTCTCTCGCGCGCCCGTCTCTCGCGCGCCCGTCTCTCGCGCGCCCCGTCTCTCGCGCGCCCCGTCTCTCGCGCGCCCGTCTCTCGCGCGCCCGTCTCTCGCGCGCCCGTCTCTCGCGCGCCCGTCTCTCGCGCGCACCGTCTCTCGCGCGCCCGTCTCTCGCGCGCCCGTCTCTCGCGCGCCCGTCTCTCGCGCGCCCGTCTCTCGCGCGCCCGTCTCTCGCGCGCCCGTCTCTCGCGCGCCCGTCTCTCGCGCGCCCGTCTCTCGCGCGCACCGTCTCTCGCCCGCCCGTCTCTCGCCCGCCCGTCTCTCGCCCGCCCGTCTCTCGCCCGCCCGTCTCTCGCCCGCCCGTCTCTCGCCCGCCCGTCTCTCGCCCGCCCGTCTCTCGCCCGCCCGTCTCTCGCCCGCCCGTCTCTCGCCCGCCCGTCTCTCGCCCGCCCGTCTCTCGCCCGCCCGTCTCTCGCCCGCCCGTCTCTCGCCCGCCCGTCTCTCGCCCGCCCGTCTCTCGCCCGCCCGTCTCTCGCCCGCCCGTCTCTCGCCCGCCCGTCTCTCGCCCGCCCGTCTCTCGCCCGCCCGTCTCTCGCCCGCCCGTCTCTCGCCCGCCCGTCCTTTGCCCGCCCGTCTCTCGCTCGCCCGTCTCTCGCTCTCCCTTCCTTTGCCCGCCCGTCTCTCGCTCTCCCTTCCTTTGCCCGCCCGTCTCTCGCTCTCCCTTCCTTTGCCCGCCCGCCTCTCGCTCTCCCTTCCTTTGCCCGCCCGCCTCTCGCTCTCCCTTCCTTTGCCCGCCCGCCTCTCGCTCTCCCTTCCTTTGCCCGCCCGCCTCTCGCTCTCCCTTCCTTTGCCCGCCCGCCTCTCGCTCTCCCTTCCTTTGCCCGCCCGCCTCTCGCTCTCCCTTCCTTTGCCCGCCCGCCTCTCGCTCTCACCGTCCTTTGCCCGCCCGCCTCTCGCTCGCCCGTCCTTTGCCCGCCCATGTTTTGCTATATTTTTAGCACTAAGGTTCAGATACGGCTTAAAGGAAACGTCTGATATTGCGTACACTTTTGTATATTCAACATACAAAGGTTAAGTACAGTTACATACTTACATCACCGAGGAGCTTTGAACATCATCTGTCTGGAGGTCAGAGAAGCAGGACACAGACAGAGAACTCCTGGACATCACTGCCCGGACGTCTCACGGAGCAGGTACAGGAGCTTCTGTCTGTGCTATATTTCATCTGATCTTAAATAGAGGTTTGCACAATAATTACAAACCTTAATGTGTTGTAGTCTTAAGCTGGGTTCACGCACAACAACAGCGAAAATGATGTCGCTGTTACGTCACCATTTCCTGTGACGTAACAGCGACCTTACATGATCGCTAGTATGCTGTCAAACGTAATTTTAAGCAGCGACGGAGCAGCGATCATAGCGACCTCGACGGTCGTTGTGCGGTGTCAGACGAGTCGCTGTGCGATGACTCAGACCTTGATAGAGGCGTGGGGTTTACCCCTAGACATGTTTTGCGTTGCCTCTTTTCACGCCCCTTTGTTCCAATTGGTGATCGCTCCAGCGGCGCCTGATTGGGTGACCGTGCCAAACAAAGGAAGACACAAAGAACGACGCACTAGCGACACCAGACAGAATCTACTACGTAGAACAAAGAATGGAACTTAAAGAATGAAATCACTGTAACGCCTTCAGCAAGTTACCCAATCGGAACGCTGTTGTGACCACCAATCAGATTCGAGGGGGCGTTGTAAAATACACCGCCAAAACATGCCCTTGTCCTGCCTTCAGTCCTGCGTCACTGCCTTCAGCGTCGTCGCGACCGTCGCTGCTGCGGTGTCAAACACAAGGACGCATGTGGCGCAGCGGGATAGCAGCGATCAAAAAATGACCTGGAATATTCAGGAGCGAGCAGCGATCTCGCAGCAGGGGTCTGATCGCTGTTATGTGTCACACACAGCGACGCCGCTGTTGAGGTCGTTGCTACGTCACAGAAAATGGCGACTTGGCAACGATGTCGCTGTGTGTGACACCACCATTATTGATCCATGCCCTTTGATGGGCAATCTTTGGGCATAGATGAATCAGAGATACCTCACACATCAGACAATGGGGTAATAAACCCACAGCATTCAAATCTCCCAAGAATATATTGGCTATATTGTGTCTGTGTATATAGCAAACACATAAAACAGCAGATTGTGGAACTAAAGTAAATCATAAGGTTTCTCCTACAATGGTATATTGTCTGCCTGTATAGTCAAGACAAACACAGAAACCCTTAAGCATATACAAGGTTTTGTAACCATGTGCACTTTGTCTAAATTAACAATGTTATAGTTTAACATAATGTATAAACTCAAAAATAGCCATTTTTATATTTGCAATACAGTCTCTCGCTCCCCCTTACTTCCCTCGTCTCTCCTCGCTCCCCCTTACTTCCCTCGTCTCTCCTCGCTCCCCCTTCCTTTCCCCGTCTCTCCTCGCTCCCTTCCTTTCCCCGTCTCTCTTCCTTTCCCCGTCTCTCTTCCTTTCCCCGTCTCTCTTCCTTTCCCCGTCTCTCTTCCTTTCCCCGTCTCTCTTCCTTTCCCCGTCTCTCTTCCTTTCCCCGTCTCTCTTCCTTTCCCCGTCTCTCTTCCTTTCCCCGTCTCTCTTCCTTTCCCCGTCTCTCTTCCTTTCCCCGTCTCTCTTCCTTTCCCCGTCTCTCTTCCTTTCCCCGTCTCTCTTCCTTTCCCCGTCTCTCTTCCTTTCCCCGTCTCTCTCCTCGCTCCCCTTCCTTTCCCCGTCTCTCTCCTCGCTCCCCTTCCTTTCCCCGTCTCTCTCCTCGCTCCCCTTCCTTTCCCCGTCTCTCTCCTCGCTCCCCCTGCCTTTCCCCGTCTCTCTCCTCGCGTCCTTCCTTTCCCCGTCTCTCCTCTCCTCGCTCCCTTCCTTTCCCCGTCTCTCTCCTCGCTCCCTGCCTTTCCCCGTCTCTCCTCTCCTCGCTCCCCTTCCTTTCCCCGTCTCTCCTCGCTCCCCCTGCCTTTCCCCGTCTCTCCTCGCTCCCTTCCTTTCCCCGTCTCGCCTTTCCTCGCTCCCCCTTCCTTTCCCCGTCTCTCCTCGCTCCCCCTTCCTTTCCCCGTCTCTCCTCGCTCCCCTTCCTTTCCCCGTCTCTCCTCGCTCCCCTTCCTTTCCCCGTCTCTCCTCGCTCCCCTTCCTTTCCCCGTCTCTCCTCGCTCCCCCTGCCTTTCCCCGTCTCTCCTCGCGTCCTTCCTTTCCCCGTCTCTCCTCGCGTCCTTCCTTTCCCCGTCTCTCCTCTCCTCGCTCCCCCTTACTTCCCTCTCCTTTCTGACGGTCTCTTCTTACTCCTAGAAATGCTGCAGAGGAACACGCAGTTCGGCACGGAGCGGCAGGTTTGCCGGAGGCCGAGGTTTGTGTCGGCCGAGGATGTGAAAAAGAGGAAATTGAGGTAAAGGTGAAGACTGATCGTTCTTATGTGATGTCATCAGTTGTGACATCACCGCTGGGGACTCCGTAACTCCTCCTGGCACATCATCATTACTCTGCATTCATTTCCGTACCGTCCCCGCTGGCGCCCTCCGCGTTCCTCTGCCGCACTGCATTGTGGGACATACAGTGTACACAGCTCCCCCTGCTTAACAATGTTCCTCTACGGCCTCTCCCACAATGCACTGCAGCCGAGCTCTGTGTATTGTCGCAGCGACGCGCCTGTCCCTTTAATAGAAGATTCTTGTCTTTTCTAGTAAGTCTGATCCATCAAAGACCAATGATAAATCCACGCCAGATCACTGGGACAAGGGACAACTGCCTGACGTGGGCTGCAAGGTGAGGAGACCGCGGGCCGGACCCCGGCTGTAAGGGGGAGATCACAGCTCCGGAGGAGACGACACGCTGTAACGGCAGAATAGTGACCGCAGATCTGGAGGTGACTGGAGGAGAAGACAGGGTAACAGCAGAATAGTGACCGCAGCTCTGGAGGATAAGACATGGTGTAACAGCAGAATAGTGACCGCAGCTCTGGAGGAGGCGACACGATGTAACAGCAGAATAGTGACCGCAGCTCTGGAGGTGAAGACACGATGTAACAGCAGAATAGTGACCGCAGCTCTGGAGGATAAGACATGGTGTAACAGCAGAATAGTGACCGCAGCTCTGGAGGATAAGACATGGTGTAACAGCAGAATAGTGACCGCAGCTCTGGAGGAGGCGACACGATGTAACAGCAGAATAGTGACCGCAGCTCTGGAGGATAAGACATGGTGTAACAGCAGAATAGTGACCGCAGCCCTGGAGGTGACTGGAGGAGAAGACAGTGTAACAGCAGAATAGTGACCGCAGCTCTGGAGGATAAGACATGGTGTAACAGCAGAATAGTGACCGCAGCTCTGGAGGATAAGACATGGTGTAACAGCAGAATAGTGACCGCAGCTCTGGAGGATAAGACATGGTGTAACAGCAGAATAGTGACCGCAGCTCTGGAGGTGACTGGAGGAGAAGACAGGGTAACAGCAGAATAGTGACCGCAGCTCTGGAGGAGGCGACACGATGTAACAGCAGAATAGTGACCGCAGCTCTGGAGGAGAAGACCCAATGTAACAGCAGAATAGTGACTGCAGCTCTGGAGGTAACTGGAGGAGAAGACCCAATGTAACAGCAGAATAGTGACTGCAGCTCTGGAGGTAACTGGAGGAGAAGACCCAATGTAACAGCAGAATAGTGACTGCAGCTCTGGAGGTAACTGGAGGAGAAGACCCAATGTAACAGCAGAATAGTGAGTGCAGCTCTGGAGGTGACTGGAGGAGAAGACAGTGTAACACCAGAATAGTGACCGCAGCTCTGGAGGATAAGGCACAATGTAACAGTAGAACAATGAGTGCAGCTCTGGAGGTGACGAGGGTTTATAGAGCACCTATCAGCTGATTCTCGCTGTCGTTTGAGCCGCGCTGTTTGGAGGTTTGGCGGTGCGGCACGCTCCGGCTTCCTCTACCTCCTGGTCATTGATGTCTCTGGACGTCTATTTTCTGGATTTTTCTGGGTAAATCTCCCGGCGTTGATCGCTCTGCGAGGCTGTGAATCCGCTGACAGGTTCCCTCCATGTGCTCCTGGCCACCGGGGGGCGCCGTCTCTGCAGACCCCGATGCTCATCCTCCCCCGCTCTCACCTGCAGCTCGTCCGTCTGTCCACGTCTTCAGAGGAGTATAAGAAGATCGACGCCATGTTCAGCCTCACTCTGCCGGATAAACAGATCCAGAGCATCGAGCGGATCCAGAATCCAGCGCTGTGGGAGGTTTATCAGTGGTGAGTGTGATAACCGCAGAGCCGCTGCACGGGAGCGAGCGGGAAAGTGACAGGGGAGCCGCCGCACGGGAGCGAGCGGGAAAGTGACAGGGGAGCCGCCGCACGGGAGCGAGCGGGAAAGTGACAGGGGAGCCGTCGCACGGGAGCGAGCGGGAAAGTGACAGGGGAGCCGTCGCACGGGAGTGAGCGGGAAAGTGACGGGAGCCGTCGCATGGGAGCGAGTGGGAAAGTGACAGAGGAGCCGTCGCACGGGAGCGAGCGTGAAAGTGACAGGGGAGCCGTCGCACGGGAGCGAGCGGTAAAGTGACGGGAGCCGTCGCACGGGAGCGAGCGGGAAAGTGACGGGGGAGCCGTCGCACGGGAGCGAGCGGGAAAGTGACGGGGGAGCCTTCGCACGGGAGCGAGCGGGAAAGTGACGGGAGCCGTCGCACGGGAGCGAGTGGGAAAGTGACGGGAGCCGCCACACGGGAGCGAGCAGGAAAGTGACGGGGGAGCCGCCGCACGGGAGCGAGCGGGAAAGTGACGGGAGCCGCCGCACGGGAGCGAGCGGGAAAGTGACAGAGGAGCCGTCGCACGGGAGCGAGCGGGAAAGTGACAGGGGAGCCGTCGCACGGGAGCGAGCGGGAAAGTGACAGGGGAGCCGTCGCATGGGAGCGAGCGGGAAAGTGACAGGGGAGCCGCCGCACGGGAGCGAGCGGGAAAGTGACAGGGGAGCCGTCGCACGGGAGCGAGCGGGAAAGTGACAGGGGAGCCGCCGCACGGGAGCGAGCGGGAAAGTGACAGGGGAGCCGTCGCACGGGAGCGAGCGGGAAAGTGACAGGGGAGCCGTCGCACGGGAGCGAGCGGGAAAGTGACAGGGGAGCCGCCGCACGGGAGTGAGCGGGAAAGGGAGCCGCCGCACGGGAGCGAGTGGGAAAGTGACAGGGGAGCCGCTGACGCACGGAAGCGAGCGGGAAAGTGACGGGAGCCGCTGACGCACGGGAGCGAGCGGGATAGTGACGGGAGCCGCTGACGCACGGGAGCGAGCGGGATAGTGACCGGACAGCCGCCGACGCACGAGAGCGACGGGAAAGTGACAGGGGAGCCGCCGCACGGGAGTGAGCGGGAAAGGGAGCCGCCGCACGGGAGCGAGTGGGAAAGTGACAGGGGAGCCGCTGACGCACGGAAGCGAGCGGGAAAGTGACGGGAGCCGCTGACGCACGGGAGCGAGCGGGATAGTGACCGGACAGCCGCCGACGCACGAGAGCGACGGGAAAGTGACAGGGGAGCCGCCGACACACGGGAGCAAGCGGATACGTTACAGGGGATCTGCCGCCGCACAGGAGCGAGCAGGAAAGTGACAGCTCCTTGGATTACAGGCAGAAGGAGCAGATGAAGAAGCTGAATGGCGGCCGGGAGGTGGACGAGCGCCAGGTTTTCCACGGCACCAGCCCCGGCCTTGTAGACGCCATCTGCCAGCAGAACTTCGACTGGCGAATCTGCGGAACAAACGGGACGTCGTATGGGAAAGGTAGGAACCGGTGGACGCTCCGCCGCTGCTGACAACCTGCACATGTGAGGGTGTCGGTTCCGCCCCCTGCTGATGACATCACTGACGCCGCTGATCTCTTTTGCAGGCAGTTACTTCGCTCGGGACGCCTCGTACTCCGACCGTTACTGCGGCAGCGTGGACTCCCATCACATCATGTTCGTGGCCCGCGTGCTGGTCGGCGATTTCACCCGCGGCTCGTCCTCTTACCTCCGCCCGCCCTCAAAATCCTCCTCCACCTTCTACGACAGCTGCGTGGACAGGGAGGGTAACCCCTCCATATTTGTCATCTTTGAGAAGCATCAGATCTACCCAGAATATCTGATCAGGTACACGAGCCGGGCGTACAACATGTCCAACCTGAGCGCCGCCCTCCGCCGGGCGCTCGTATGACACGGGACCGCTGACACGGGAGACGGGACCGCTGTAACCGGCCACCGGCCCGGCTCAGGGATCGTTACTCTGCTGTGCCTAAGTCCTGTCACTTTCTAATAAAACTTTGATTAGTTTTTCACTCTTTTCTAGCTCTGCTGCCTGTCAGTGAATGGTGCATCGTCCTCTGCACGGATCTCCCGGCTGCTGCAGCCGGGTTACAATGCGGCTGTCTATGGCTGTAAAATGAGGCTCTTCTATTCACTGACAGCAAGCAGAGGTGGCGGAAAATCAAAACATTAGTGTGCAAAAGCTGTGCTGTTACCTCAGTCCTCCAGAAGCGGGGCTGAGCATGCTGGGAGTTGTAGTTCACTGGAAGTTACAATGATTATACACTGTATGCCTATTCTCCGGGCGCGCGGGAGATGATTGAGCCGCGGTTACCGCCTCCTCTTGCTCCTCTGTTAGCGCCGTGTTCACCGGTGATCACGGCGTTCACAGTTGTCTATAAAGTTAGGTAAGAGGCCAGCAGAGGGCGCCGCGCCGAGCAATGGACGACACAGACCAATGGACGACACAGACCCTCGGAGCTGCAGATCTCCGCACATAGTAATAAAATCTATTTTCTACGTCTTCATCATTGATCTGTTCTTTACTTCGGCCTCGTTGACCTCCCTGTGTATAACCTCCGGTGTCTCTGGCCTCCACATCCGGTGTATGACATCAGTACAGTGACACCGGCCAGCCGCGCCTCACCAAGCACCCGGCCGAGCACCGGATGCAGAGGTGTAAAGCATGATGGCCGGAGCCGCCTCTGTCCTCATCATCCTAAATAGATAAAGCCAGAACCACAATACTGCACCAACAGGAGCATCATCTGCCTGCAGGGTCCGGAACTGCTTCACACACAATCTTATCCTGTATCTCTGTATACAGGGAGCTCCCCCTAGTGGTGGCTGCAGACAGGATCTTATCATGTATCTCTGTATACAGGGAGCTCCCCCTAGTGGTGGCTGCAGACAGGATCTTATCATGTATCTCTGTATACAGGGAGCTCCCCCTAGTGGTGACTGCAGACAGGATCTTATCATGTATCTCTGTATACAGGGAGCTCCCCCTAGTGGTGGCTGCAGACAGGATATTATCATGTATCTCTGTATACAGGGAGCTCCCCCTAGTGGTGGCTGCAGACAGGATATTATCATGTATCTCTGTATACAGGGAGCTCCCCCTAGTGGTGGCTGCAGACAGGATCTTATCATGTATCTCTGTATACAGGGAGCTCCCCCTAGTGGTGGCTGCAGACAGGATCTTATCATGTATCTCTGTATACAGGGAGCTCCCCCTAGTGGTGGCTGCAGACAGGATCTTATCATGTATCTCTGTATACAGGGAGCTCCCCCTAGTGGTGACTGCAGACAGGATCTTATCATGTATCTCTGTATACAGGGAGCTCCCCCTAGTGGTGGCTGCAGAGAGGATCTTATCATGTATCTGTGTATACAGGGAGCTCCCCTAGTGGTGGCTGCAGACAGGATCTTATCCTGTATCTCTGTATACAGGGAGCTCCCCCTGGTGGTGGCTGCAGACAGGATCTTATCATGTATCTCTGTATACAGGGAGCTCCCCCTAGTGGTGGCTGCAGACAGGATCTTATCATGTATCTCTGTATACAGGGAGCTCCCCCTAGTGGTGGCTGCAGACAGGATCTTATCATGTATCTCTGTATACAGGGAGCTCCCCCTGGTGGTTGCTGCAGACAGGATCTTATCATGTATCTCTGTATACAGGGAGCTCCCCCTAGTGGTGGCTGCAGACAGGATCTTATCATGTATCTCTGTATACAGGGAGCTCCCCCTGGTGGTGGCTGCAGACAGGATCTTATCATGTATCTCTGTATACAGGGATCTCCCCCTAGTGGTGGCTGCAGACAGGATCTTATCCTGTATCTCTGTATACAGGGAGCTCCCCCTAGTGGTGACTGCAGACAGGATCTTATCATGTATCTCTGTATACAGGGAGCTCCCCCTAGTGGTGACTGCAGACAGGATCTTATCATGTATCTCTGTATACAGGGAGCTCCCCCTAGTGATGGCTGCAGACAGGATCTTATTATGTATCTCTGTATACAGGGAGCTCCCCCTGGTGGTGGCTGCAGACAGGATCTTATCCTGTATCTCTGTATACAGGGAGCTCCCCCTAGTGGTGGCTGCAGACAGGATCTTATCATGTATCTCTGTATACAGGGAGCTCCCCCTAGTGGTGGCTGCAGACAGGATCTTATCATGTATCTCTGTATACAGGGAGCTCCCCCTAGTGGTGACTGCAGACAGGATCTTATCATGTATCTCTGTATACAGGAAGCTCCCCCTAGTGGTGGCTGCAGACAGGATCTTATCATGTATCTCTGTATACAGGGAGCTCCCCCTAGTGGTGGCTGCAGACAGAATCTTATCATGTATCTCTGTATACAGGGAGCTCCCCCTAGTGGTGGCTGCAGACAGGATCTTATCATGTATCTCTGTATACAGGGAGCTCCCCCTAGTGGTGGCTGCAGACAGGATCTTATCATGTATCTCTGTATACAGGGAGCTCCCCCTAGTGGTGGCTGCAGACAGGATCTTATCATGTATCTCTGTATATAGGGAGCTCCCCCTAGTGGTGACTGCAGAAAGGATCTTATCATGTATCTCTGTATATAGGGAGCTCCCCCTAGTGGTGGCTGCAGGCAGGATCTTATCATGTATCTTTGTATATAGGGAGCTCCCCCTAGTGGTGGCTGCAGACAGGATCTTATCATGTATCTCTGTATACAGGAAGCTCCCCCTAGTGGTGACTGCAGACAGGATCTTATCATGTATCTCTGTATACAGGGAGCTCCCCCTAGTGGTGACTGCAGACAGGATCTTATCATGTATCTGTATACAGGGAGCTCCCCCTAGTGGTGGCTGCAGACAGGGTCTTATCATGTATCTCTGTATACAGGGAGCTCCCCCTAGTGGTGGCTGCAGGAAGGATCTTATGTATCTCTGTATACAGGGAGCTCCCCCTAGTGGTGACTGCAGACAGGATCTTATCATGTATCTCTGTATATAGGGAGCTCCCCCTAGTGGTGGCTGCAGACAGGATCTTATCATGTATCTCTGTATACAGGGAGCTACCCCTAGTGGTGGCTGCAGGAAGGATCTTATCATGTATCTCTGTATACAGGGAGCTCCCCCTAGTGGTGACTGCAGACAGGATCTTATCATGTATCTCTGTATACAGGGAGCTCCCCCTAGTGGTGACTGCAGACAGGATCTTATCATGTATCTCTGTATACAGGGAGCTCCCCCTAGTGGTGGCTGCAGACAGGATCTTATCATGTATCTCTGTATACAGGGAGATCCCCCTAGTGGTGGCTGCAGGCAGGATATTATCATGTATCTCTGTATACAGGGAGCTCCCCCTAGTGGTGGCTGCAGACAGGATCTTATCTTGTATCTCTGTATATAGGGAGCTCCCCCTAGTGGTGGCTGCAGACAGGATCTTATCATGTATCTCTGTATACAGGGAGCTCCCCCTAGTGGTGGCTGCAGACAGGATCTTATCATGTATTTCTGTATACAGGGAGCTCCCTCTAGTGGTGGCTGCAGACAGAATCTTATCATGTATCTTTGTATACAGGAAGCTCCCCCTAGTGGTGGCTGCAGACAGGATCTTATCATGTATCTCTGCAGACAGAATCTTATGTATCTCTGTATACAGGGAGCTCCCTCTAGTGGAGGCTGCAGACAGGATCTTATCATGTATCTCTGTATACAGGGAGCTCCCTCTAGTGGAGGCTGCAGACAGAATCTTATCATGTATCTCTGTATACAGGGAGCTCCCTCTAGTGGTGGCTGCAGACAGAATCTTATGTATCTCTGTATACAGGGAGCTCCCTCTAGTGGTGGCTGCAGACAGAATCTTATGTATCGCTGTATACAGGGAGCTTCCCCTAGTGGAGGCTGCAGACAGGATCTTATCATGTATCTCTGTATACAGGGAGTGCCCCCTAGTGGTGGCTGCAGACAGGATCTTATAATGTATCTCTGTATACAGGGAGCTCCCCCTAGTGGTGACTGCAGACAGGATCTTATCATGTATCTCTGTATACAGGGAGATCCCCCTAGTGGTGGCTGCAGACAGGACAGGATCTTCCGACCTCCTGGCTGTACTTGTCTCATCAGAGACTGTCCATGTCTGTACTCCTGGGTCCAGCTGTCGTAGGACTAGTCTCCCTGAGTCGCACCTGGTTTCTACTGTGTTTTTCCAAACATAAACCTCCCCCAAAAGTAAGCCCTAGCAGGGATTTTCAGCATTTTTGGAACAGTTATAAGTCTTACCCTGAAAATAGCCCCTAGTCGCTGTTCTATAATGAAGTGTCCTGCAGCTAAAACAGTTAGACACTGCAGGACACTTCATTATAGACAGCGGACACCCCACAATTACACTCACCAGATGCCAAGCAGAGTATCTGCAGTGATCACATCAGATCACACATCAGATCACACACACACACACATCAGATCACACACTCACATCAGATCACACACTCACCACATCCAGCGATACAGATATCTTCCAGCCGGCAGAATCCTGAGTTGCAGTGCGGTTGAGCACAAGGATCTGCGGATGGAAGGCTTGCTGCTTCCAGCACCTGCGGTATGTGACTTCCGTCCATCTTTCCCTGCGGCCGGAGGCATTCTGCACCACTGGATGTGGTGAGTGAGTGTGTGTATGAGTGTGTGTGAGATCTGATGTGAGTGTCGGCCAGAAGCAGGGGAGGACTGTGTGCAGCATACCTGCTGGGAGAGCCCACCGAGGATCGCAGGGAGGACCTGGGAGCGATGCAGACGTCCGGGGTCTGGTAAGTATGAGTCTCCTGGGAAGAGGGGGTCTTCTTTTTTTGGGAGGGGTAAACTTACCCCCAACCATGTTTCTCCAAGAATAAGACGTACTCAAAAAAAAAGCAGAAGACAGTGTCTTATATTTGGAAAAACACGGTATATGCAGAGAAACGCCTTCACCATCAGAGGCTCTGGTGAAAACCTGTTGAGAAACTGTAGTCCAGCTCCTTTCTGTGTACTGCGGCCTAGTGGGTCCACCCCCCGCTTGTACCTATGAGCATCCCAGTCTGCCCAGGCCATGGATTTTGCTGGCTCCAGTGTTGACCGGCCTGCAGCAAGAGATGGTCTGAAAGCGAAAACTGGACCAGATTCTGACCCATCTGTGGTCAGTAGATACCAGTCTGCACGCCTTGACTCAAGTGGCTCTGTTTGTCTCAGTATCGGTGGTGGCTCCCACTCCATCAGCTATCCCGGCTCCAAGCCCTGGGCCTTGCCTGTCTGCTCCTCCACGGTTTGACTGCGACGTATGCAGAGGCTTTGTAAACCAGTGCTCCTTGCACCTCAAACTTGTTACATCAGTTCACCTCAGACCGTGCCAAAGTAGCTTTCATGATGTCGCACCTGTCTGGCAAGGCCCTTGCCTGGATCAATCCGCTGTGGGAGAGTAGTGATACTATTGTCCAAACCCTCCCGATTTTCTTAGAAGTATTCTGCAAGGTGTTTGATGAGCAGGGTCAAGTCTCCTTGGCCGTATCCTCACTCCTTAAACTTTGCCAAGAGAGCCACACTAGGCCAGTATGCTGTCCATTTCCGCACCTTGTCCTCTGGACTGGGCTGGAATAATGAAGCACATGTGGCTATATTCTGGGAAGGATTATCTGGTAGGATATAGGACGAGCTGGCTGGTCGAGATATGCCATCTTCTCTGGATAACCCAGTCTCGCTGGCTATCCGCATCGAGCTCCTGATCCAAGAACAGTACAGTGAGATGAACCAGGAGAAGAGGTTGTTGCCCCTGGCTCCTTCATTCCAGAGGCCCATCATATCACTACCGGTAGCCTCTGCGACTCCTTCCGAGCCCATGGAGGTGGATAAAGTGCTCCCAGGGAAGCTCCACCGTGAGGTCCTTTCAGGGAAGCTCCACAATGAGGTCCGTCTCATCGGAGAGGGCTGCTTCTACTTCGAAAGTCCTATGCACCTGATCCATTTATGTGCAAGTAAGTCTGGAAACTGCCCAGCCTAGAGTCAGTATGAGAGGCTACCCTAGGTGAGAGCAAGCCCACTTCACCCATATACTGTATATGACTGTGTCAGTAACTGGTAGCAACACCCAGTTCACCAAATGGGCCCTACTGGACTCTGGTTCCACCAGGAACTTTATACAGTAGGCCATTGTGGATCTATATCGGATTTCCATCCATCAGCTTCAAACTCCCATTGCAGTGTCAACCGTGAATGGGAGGCCTCTGTCCAACGCTAACCAGTTCGTCACCAAGCAAGTTGACTTTTGGGTGGGAATGTTGTGCATGGAGAGAACCGCTTTCCATGTACTGCTCAGAATGTCGCATCCACTGTTAGTGGACATGCCGTGGCTTCAGAAGCTTGAACCGGAGTTAGACTGGAGATCCAGAGATGTGCTCAGGTAAGGACAGTCCTGTCATGAAAGATGTCTCGTCTCCTTGCAACCTGTGAAGCCCTCAAGTCTTCTGGGTCTACCGTTTGACTTCTGGGCCTACGCGTATGTCTTTGACAAGAAGGAAGCTGAGGCTCTGCCACCATATTGGGCTGTTATACGGCTTATTGACCTTCCTGGTTGTACTCTCCACGGTTGTATCTACCCTCTGTCTCAGGCAGAGACCCAAGCCATGTCCGAATACATGACATTAAGGAGAATTTGGCAAGGGGATTCATCAAAAAGTCATCACCCTCCGGAGTCTGAGTCTTTAAAAAGAAAAAGGATGGGTCTCTACGGCTATGTATCGACTCTAGAGGTCTGAACTAAATTACAGTGAAGAATACCCGCTGCCGCTTATACCGGAATTGTTCAACAGTTTCCGAGGTTCTAGGATCTTCTCCAAGCTAGACCTTCGTGGTGTGTAATACGGTCTGGTGCCAAATGGAAGACCGGCTTTCAATACCCGTGATGGTCACTGAGAATTAGGAAATGCCATTCAGGCTGAGAAATCCGGCGATCCTCCAGGAATTTGTCAATGATAGATTTCAAGGTCTGCTCTACTCATGTGTGGAAGTATACCTGGACAACATTCTGGTGTTTTGTCCAGATGTGCCTTCAAACCGGAGGAATGTTCACCAGGTGGTACAGACACTAAGAAAGAACCACCTATATGTCAAATTTGAGAAGTGTCTCTTTGAGTGGTCTTCCCTGCCTTTCCTGGGCTACTAAGTCTCTGACACCGGCTTAAGGATGGATCCAGACAAGGTATAGACTGTGCTGAAGTGGCCTCAGACAGATTAAAAGCAGGCCAGCGGTTCCTCAATTTTATCAACTATTATCGTCAGTTTGTCCTGCAGTTTTCATCCTGGATTCTCCCCATCTCAGTCTTGACCCGCAAGACGGCGAATCCTAAAGTGTGGACCCCAGAAGCAGATGGTGTGTTTGTCCTCAAGCAGGCCTTCTCTTTGGCTCTGGCATTGTAAGACCGGAGATTATTAGGCAGTTCCATCTGGAGGTGGATACTTCGTCCTCTAGTGCAGTTTTCATGCAGGAGTCAGCTACTGCTAAAACAGTAATCTGCAGTATCTTTGAGCTCAACTACTCAATTGACGACCAAGAACTGTTGGCGATACCTACTGGAGGAAGCAGTGCATCCAGTTATCTACACAGACAACAAAAACGTGGCCTACCTAAAGTTGACTCAGAGGCTGAATGCGCTCCAAGCCTGCTGGTGGCTGGTCTTCATCTGCCTCAACTTTGTTCTGCAATTTTTGCTGAGAAGAACATCAAGGCAGATGCACTGTCCAGGTCCTTTCTGTCAGCCAATCCAGAGAAGGAGCCTCAGCACATTATCGAGCCTTCCAAGATGCTCATGGTGGCTCCAGTGGACGTGTCTCAAGTTCCTCCTGAAGCAGACAGGAAGCATGTTCTTCAGTGGGGTCATTCCTCCAAGTTGGCTGGCCTCGCTGGACAGAAGTCCATTCTGCTGATCTCTCTATATTATTGGTGGCCAGTGCTGCGTTGTGATGTTATGGAGTTCGTTTTGGTTTGACCTTCATGTTGTCCTACTGGACAACTACTGCCCTTACTGGTGTCAACTGCACTTTGGCAGCATATAGCAATGGACCATATCACCTGCTGAAGTCCTCTGGCTGCACCATCATCTGAGTAGTAATGGACAGGTTATCCAAAATGGCCCGTTTTACGCCGTTGACTGGTTTGTACTCTGCGTAGCAAAGTACTTTGTCCAGCACATCTTCCGGCTGCATTGCCTACCGCTCCACATTGTGTCCAACAGGTGTCCGGCTCACGTCTCGGTTCTGGAAGGCCACCGTGGACTTCTCATCGGCTTACCATCCACAGTCCAACAACCAAGTAGAACAGGTCAACCAGATCCTGACGAATTTCTTGCGGCATTTCAGCACCAAGCAGCACCGCGATTGACTTCAAGAGGAGGTCACTGACAATAGATCCAAGGTTGTCAAAGGACAAAAAAAAAAGGTTAATCAGCCTGCATGAACTCATTCTAGAAAAGTCCGAACAAACAAATTATATATATATATATATATATCAGGTTACTGCTATAACAATACCACCAGAAAGTATAACACAAGAATTCCTATGTTAGAATAAAAGTCAAGATGTTCTTCAAATGTCCACACGATGGCCGTACATTTCAGAGAGAAGACATAGGAAAAGTAAATGTGGTCTTAAAAGAAGAGTGACATACAAAGTAAAGGCGGTATATCTGCAAAGTAACCGCCTGCAAAGCAGGACGGGGACGTAAGGACTACATAAAAAGCACAGAGAGGGGCTGTGAAGTGAAGAATATAGGAATGAGCCTCATATGGAATACGGGGGGGTGAGGAGGACACAGAATTTCTTTTATTGATCTTTATGTCTTGGCTCTTATATTCACAGTTTATAGGTGAAGTTCCTTCCAAGTGCGGAGTTCTCGTATAATAAAGACACGTGAGTCCCCCGTTACATCTCCATTTCACGTAGTGTATGGACAGGAGCTAAAAATCCCATTCCCAGTAGCGATCACCTCCAGCAACCATCAGGGCATGACAACCATGACTGGTGTATGGGGCCCAGGGTAATTACTTAGCTTTATTAAACCCCGGGCCCCCCTCTTCACTGGGCCCCAGTCACAGCCGCAGAAGAGGGGACCGGCTGTGTCGCCTCGGCCACTACACTGGCTAATTTGCATGCCAAGGGGCATCACCTGCAAATTAGCCATGCGCTGAACGCAAAGTCAGTGGAGCAGAGCAGGGCGCTGGAGTGTCATCCTACGGCCCAGCGTGCAGCAGCGTGATGAGGTCATCAGTAGTGCAACTAAGGTGGCAAGGATACGGCAGCCGGCGGAAAAAGGTAGGCGCTCCGTGAGCTGAAGACAGCAGCAGGACAATCGTGGAGGAGGGGAGGGGAGGCTGCCGCCACCAACAACCCCTGCCTTGCTTCAGCTGAATGTGCTTTGGAGGACACACGTCCAGCTGAAATGCAGCACGGCTCAGAATGAGTAATTTTTTTTTCTTTTTTGTGTCACACAAATAAATCAGGAAGAGCCCAGGAAGGAGACATGTACACGAGGATGAGGACATAGATACCAGGATGGGGATATATATATATACCTGGAGGGGCCAAGGATGGGTCATATATGCCAGGATAGGGACAAAGAAATCAGGATGAGGACATATAGCTCTGGCAAAAATTGAGAGGCCACTGCACGTTTTTTATAAAAATCAGCTTCTCTACATGTGTGACAGCCGTTCCATTCCAGTATCAGTTGAATTCCAACCAGACTACGGACCCTACAGAGGGAGAAAGTGACTCTCCACTGACCGGGATGACCGTTATCTTATTGGAATGTCACTCAGCAACCGCTGGATGACATCAAGTGACCTACAAAAGGATTGGCAAATGGCAGCTGGGGTGAAGTGCACGGCAAGAACAGCTCGTAACAGGCTCCTAGAGGCAGGGCTCAAGTCATGTAAAGCTAGAAAAAAGCCTTTCATCAATGAGAAGCAAAGGAGAACCAGGCTGAAGTTTGCCAAAGACCATAACAATTGGACCATAGAAGAATGGAGAAAAATAATCTTCTCTGATGAGTCTAATTTTCAGCTTTGCCCAACACCTGGTCGTCTTAATGGTTAGACGGAGACCTGGAGAGGCGACAAGCCACAGTGTCTTGAACCTACTGTGAAATTTGGTGGAGGATCGGTGATGATCTGGGAATGCTTCAGCAAGGCTGGAATTGGGCAAATTAAACTTTCTGAAGGACGTATGAATCAAGCCGCATACATGGTTATCCTGGAAGAACAGCTGCTTCCTTCTGCTCAGGCAATGTTCACCAACTCTGAGGACTGTTTTTTCCAGCAGAACAATGCGCCATGCCACACAGCTAGGTCAATCAATGTGTGGATGAAGGACCACCACATCAAAACCCTGTCATGGCCAGCCAAATCTCCAGATCTGAACCTCATTGAAAAACCTCTGGACTGTAATCAAGAGGAAGATGATAGTCACAAGCAATCAAAGAAGAACTGCTTACATTATAGCACCAGGAGTGGCATAAGGTCACCCAAAAGCAGTGTGAAGACTGGTGGAAAGTGGCCAAGACGCGTGAAATCTGGGATTAATAATCATGGTTATTCCACAAAATATTGATTTCTGAATCTTCCGGAGGTAAAACATTATTATATTGTTGTGTAAATGATGAGGAACTTGTTTTGTTTGCATTATTTGTGCATTGTTCTGTTATTTTCACCATTTCTCATTTTCAGAAAATAAATACAGAATTTATTACTTGGAAATTCGGAGACGTCGTCAGTAGATTATAGAATAAAAGAACAATTCACATTTCACTCAAATATACCTATAAAGAGAAAAATCAGAAACACTGACAATTTTGCAGTGGTCTCTTAATTTTTGCCAGAGCGCTATATACCAGGAGCGGCCCTGGAAGAAGACATATATACCAGGAGGAGGACATATATGCTAAGGTGGGGACAAATAAACCAGGATGGGCCAAGGAGGGGCGCATACATACCAGGGAGAGCCCAGGATGGGGACATACATACCAAGAAGGGGACATGTATACCAGCAGGATATTATACAGAGAGGCAGTGTTTGTGGGAGGATAATATACAGAGGGGCAGTGTGTGTGGGAGGATAATATAAAGAGGGGCAGTATGTGGGGATAGTATGTGAAGGGATAGTATGTGTTGGTGTAGAGGGTGTATTATGGAAAGAGGCGGCGTAGAAGGTGTGTTATGGAGAGGGGCAATGTAAAGAGTATATTAATTTTCTAAGGAAAATATCTCATTTTCTGGAACAGCTTCAAGGGTGCTAACACTCCCTGCCATGACCATGTGTGCATATATAATATATATATATATATATATATATATATATATATGTGGGTGTGTTTTTCTAAGAGTGGCGGCGGGACTGGAAAGCTTGAGGGGTGGAGGTGGAGCCTGGGCAGAGGCTCAAGGGGACCTGAAAAGTTTGCCAGTATGAGGCCCTGAAATTCCTAGTGGTGGCCCTGACCGATGCCCTTGTCAAGACTTTCTCCGAAATCTGGACGGAGACCAAGTCCTCCCTGGAGGAGTCCTCCATCCGAATTAGGAGTCATGCAGATAAGAGACGCCTAGACCCTCCTCCGTTCCCACCCGGAGACCAAGTATGGCGCTCTTTCAGATACGTCTTTCTCAAGTTGCCATCATACAAGTTGGGCCCCCGCTTTATCGGTCACTTCAAGGTGCTCCATTGGAACAATGACGTGTCCTACAAGATAAAGCTGCCGGCTTCCTTACATATTCCCAACTCGTTCCATGTGTCTCTCATCCTGAGTCGTTACTTTTTGGATCCAGGCACATCGCCTCCCCTGTCAGTGATAGATACCTTTGAGGTAAAATCCACCCCTCTGCAAAAAGGGTTCAAGGTAAAACCTTAGTGGACTGGAAGGTCTTTTTGGAGAGGTCATGGGAGCCAATAGAGTATACTAATTCCTGGAAAAGCAGGGGATACTGTAGTACCCTTAGCGACATCGGCATGGTCCTGCTCCCGTAACACAGCGGGGAAGCCGGCACACACACCCTCCCTGCCGCTCAGCAGTTGCTCCATTTTTGGTCCCTGACGCCATCTCTTGGGGACTGTGTACTCCACACAGGCCCACGGGGAGAGATCTTAGGGCTTGCACACCTTTTTTTTTAAAGGGCCAGTGCGCCTTAACCCAGAATTGTCTCACCCTATGGCTGAGAGGCATAAGGTATTAAGGCACATTCTCCCCTAAAAGAGGTGCCTGGGCAACGTGGTCTATATGTTGGTAGTTGTCAGGTCCCCAAGTGCTGCTGCTATTTACTGCTGTGTTCCATATTGCTATTACCTATCAGTGTTCCAGTATCTGACGTATTCGCTGCTGCTGTATACATTGTATCCTATCAGACAAGCCTGCTATACCGGCCACTGCTGCATCGTACCATATTGTCCGAGCCTGCCGCATCAGCCGTCCCGGCTGCACCTACCGTATCTGAGACTGTCCGTGTCCAAACCCCTGTATCCAGCTGTCGCAGCACGAGTCTCCAAGTGGCACCTGGTTTCTACCTGCAGCGCAACACCCTCCCAATCAGAGGAGAAAACCTGATAGGAAACCATAGTCTCACACCTTTAGGTATTGTGTGCTGCAGCCCAGTGGGACCACTCCCTGCACGTACCTCTGAGCATGAAATCATTTATCTCTATTGTCACGAACCACCGGGGGGGTCACTCAGAAATCCCCCGCGCTGGCTACCAGTACGTCACAATCGGGGGGTAACAAGTGGGGGTCACCCCTCCTTTATACCTCCCGACCGACAGACAGAGCACGTGATGCGCTCTCTCTAGCGCCCCTCTTATAGTCAGGCCAATTATGGAATTGCCCGACAATAAGCAAGGAGGCCGCTATACTACTTATGCCGATTATTGAAGGGTCCCCGGTGAGAGTAGGGTATATATTCCCCCGACCTCCGCGGGCGGAATATATAAAACCTCCCCGAATCTCACTGGCCTCCCCACAATAATCCTTGGCACAAACTCGCTGCCACCAACCGCTTCACGGTAACTATTAGCCGAACACACAGACGTGGGATTCAAGATCGAGATAACAGAACAGCCCAAGATTAATTATATAATTTAATCAGCCTAAAGCACACTAGAAACTACAATATATACAATAGGGAATCTACAGAATATACATATGTCAGAGTACAGTTACAGATAAAGCATGGTTTACAAACAGGCATACACAGTTCCAGCAGTTACCTTGTGCGTCTGGCCACAGGGGGGCGCTGTAGACCAGGTTTCTAGGATCCTTCCCACAGATGTTTCCTACACGTGACCCCCGGCGAAAGAACACTGGAAAATGGCCGAAGTAGGGTTATCAACCTGGGCAAATCCAGGTCCCCTCCTACCTTAGTGACCTCAGAGGGAGCACTGCTCCACCCCTGGCTGGAGTTATGGACAATATCCACAACAGGGGATATGGCCATAACTTGGCCTGGGAGCGTCGTAGGCAGACGCCAACGCTCTCATTGTGACAGTTATGAATTTAGCTACAGAACGAGAGGACTCATGACTTGTCTACTAGTTCCCCATTGGCTGATATCACGCCTGGGGTACTTCCCAAGCTCCCACTTCCATAAAAAAGGTGTGCCAGCATCGTCCGCATGCGCAAACACCATTTTTATGGTTGCCATATTTATCGGAAATATGGCTTGCGAGATATGAACCATATTTTACTGGAGTCGTCCTGTCTGGATACTTCCATAGCCTTGCTAATTAGATAGCAGCCCCTACCACAGGGTCACGGCAGGGAGTCATCCTGTGTCCATTGTTCCCACATCATCTAATCTCCATATCAGAGGAGATGGTTGTTGGAGGTGTAAGTGGAACACAGACCAGTTCCTTTGACACCTATCTGCTAAACAAACCGTTTATCCCTGTGGTAAATTTTCTGATTGAAGGAGTTGTGTGAAGGAAAGGGGGGGTGACACCAGGAGAGGGCTTCCTGACATAACTTGAATATCATGATTTATCGTCATATCTCCGGATTTACCTCACACCTCCCCCCTTTTGAGGGCGCTAGGGGGCAGCACACTCCGGTGTTCCCCCGTGCGCCCGTCCGCGACCTCTCCTTGTCGGGACAGCCCGTCTGCGTTACCGTGGTCCCGGCCCCTTTTGTGGCGAATGGTGAAGTTGTATTGCTGGAGCGCAAGGCTCCATCGCAACAACCGTCCATTCGTCCCAGAGACGGTGTGCAACCAGCTGAGGGGATTGTGGTCCGTCTCCACGATGAAGTGGCGCCCGTATAGATAGGGTTGCAGACGCTGCAGGGCCCACACTATGGCCAGGCACTCCTTTTCCATCGTGGAATAGGCCACTTCCCTTGGTAACAGCTTCCTGCTCAGGTACAAGACTGGGTGCTCTTGGCTCGCAGAGTCCACCTGGCTGAGCACCGCACCGAGGCCGAAGTCACTGGCGTCGGTCTGTACTACAAACGGCCGCGTGAAGTCGGCTGCCTGTAGCACGGGCGGGCTGGACAGGGCGTCCTTTAGGGCCCGGAAGGCTGTCTCGCAGTCCATTGTCCAATCGACTGCAGAGGGCAGCTTCTTCTTGGTGAGGTCCGTCAAGGGCTTTGCCAGGCTACTATAGCGTGGAACAAACCTTCTATAGTACCCGGCGGTCCCCAAGAAGGACATCACCTGCTTTTTGGTCCTGGGGGTGGGCCAGGATGCGATGGCCTCCACCTTCTCAGGCTCGGGCTTCAGTGTTCTCCCGCCTACCCGGTGACCGAGGTACTGGACCTCGCTCATGGCCAGCTGACACTTTCCCGGCTTGATGGTCAAACCTGCCTGGTGGATCCGCCTGAGCACCTGTGCTAGATGCTCTAGGTGATCTTCCCAGGTGGGACTGAAGACGGCAATGTCATCCAGGTACGCGGCCGCGTACCCTTCAAGTCCCTTGAGCAGGGTGTTGACCATCCGCTGGAAAGTGGCAGGGGCATTCCTCATCCCGAATGGCATCACCGTGGACTCGTACAGTCCAAATGGGGTAATAAAGGCAGAGCGTTCCCTGGCCTTGCGAGTCAGGGGGATCTGCCAATATCCCCGGCTCAGATCCATGATGGTCAGGTACTGAGCCCCGGCCAACTGATCGAGCAGGTCATCGATGCGTGGCATTGGGTACGCATCGGCGACCGTGACAGCATTGAGCCCCCTGTAGTCCACGCAGAACCGAGTGGTTCGGTCCTTCTTAGGGACGAGGACTACAGGCGAGGCCCAAGCGCTGTTGGATGCCTGGATCACCCCCAGCTTCAGCATCTCGTCAATCTCCTGGCGCATGTGTTGCTGCACCTCCAGGGAGACCCGATATGCTGAACGCCGGATCGGGGGATGATCCCCAGTGTCCACGTGATGGACAGCCAAGTTAGTCCTTCCGGGCTGGTTGGTAAACAACCCCCGGAAGGGGTGTAGGGTGGCCCACAGCTGGGACCGTTGGTCCTCCAAGAGCTGGTGGCCAACCTCCACATCCTCAATGGATCCGCCTGCCCTAACCTGGGCTAGCATATCCAAGAGGGTTTCCCCTTCTCCCTCCTCGGGCAGGTTGCACACGGGGAGCGCACATGCCTCCCGCTCATGATGTGCCTTCATCATGTTCACATGGAAGGGCTTCCGCCTTCCACGGGCATGGTCCAGGGTGACCAGGTACGTCACAGGGTTGAGCTGCTGGTACACGAGGTATGGGCCTTCCCAGGCTGCCTGAAGCTTGTCCTGTGGTACGGGGACCAGTACCCACACCTTTTGACCCACTTGGTAGGTCCTCTCACAAGCGTTCTGGTCGTACCAACGCTTCTGATCGGCCTGGGCTTGAGCCATATTGTCGTGTACCAGTTGCGTCAAGGCCTGCATTTTGTCCCGGAAGCGCATGACATACTCGATAACCGACACTCCAGGGGTGGCCAAATCCCCTTCCCAAGCCTCTTTCACCAGAGCCAGGGGGCCCCGCACACGTCGCCCGTACAGGAGCTCAAACGGTGAGAATCCCGTTGAGGCCTGTGGAACCTCCCGGTAAGCAAATAACAGGTGGGGGAGATACCGCTCCCAGTCACGCCCATGGGAGTCGACCAACATCTTAAGCATCTGCTTTAAGGTGCCATTAAACCGTTCGCACAGGCCATTAGTCTGTGGATGGTACGGGCTGGCCACCAGATGTCGCACCTGGACTTGCTTACAGAGGGCCTCCATCAGCTGGGACATGAATTGGGTCCCCCGGTCAGTGAGCATTTCCTGGGGAAAACCCACTCGGGAGAAAATCTCCAGCAATGCGGTGGCCACCTTGTCAGCCCGAATGGACGACAAGGCCACTGCTTCTGGGTACCGGGTGGCATAGTCCACTACCGTCAGTATGAAGCGTTTCCCGGAGCTGCTGGGGATGGCCAGCGGGCCGACCAGATCCACAGCCACCCTCCTGAAAGGCTCATCGATGATTGGCAGAGATACCAGTGGGGCTTTGGGGTGTGGCCCCGCCTTCCCCACTCTCTGACAGGTTTCACACGAACGGCAGTAGGCAGCCACATCGGCCCCCATTTTTGGCCAGTAGAAATGCTGGTTTAACCTGGCCTTGGTCTTAGCGATCCCTAGGTGTCCGGCCATCGGAATCTCATGTGCGATCCGCAACAACTCCGTCCGGAACGGATAGGGTACCACCAACTGTCGGTCCCTGGGCCACGCCTCCGGTGAACCCTGCTGGACCGTGACCCGGTACAGCCGTCCTTGGTCCCAGACCACTCGCTCCGGGTCCGAGTCCGAGGGAGGCTGTGCCGCCTGCTCCTTAAGAGCTTTCAGGCTGTCGTCAGCTTCTAACGCTGCCTGAAACCCCTGACTAGATGTGGCCAGAATCGACGAGACTGTCACATCTTCGGTCAGCACCCCGGGACCTGTGTCCTGGCCTCCACCTGACTCGGCTGCCACTTGGTCAGAAGGGGAAGAGCTATCGGACCTCTGGGAGGCCCCTTGGCTTCCAGCACTCCCACTGCGGGTGACGGCGGCCACAGCCGCTGCGACCGTGGGTCGTGCCTGCTCCTCCTCCGTTCCTGACCAAGTCGCCGGTTCAGGCAGACCTACCTGGCTTCCTGACACCCCGGTTGTGGGGGAACCCTGCACCGAGATCTTACCTGGGAGCACTTCCGCTCCGGGACCGGCCCCAATCTCACCTGCCTGTTCCCCCCCTGCAGCAACAGAACCCCGCTGTGAAATCTCTGGGGACCCCACATTTGCTGTGGTAGCCCCCACCCCACACACTGGTCCTCCCCCTGCAGCACCCTGCTCTCTGCTTATCCCTGCAGAGGGCAACAGATCCCAGCTCACTGGCTGATCACTTGTAGAGGCATGGTCACACCTTTCTCTGACCCCCTCCCCTGTCACAGCTGCAGCTGTGTGTGTGTCTATGGTGTCTGTGCAAGCAGAAATATCAGAGTTCACTCCCTCCTCCCTTACATCATTCATAGATAACACATTAACATTGTCCGGAGGCACGTCAGTACTGGCTGAAGGTTCAGCCCTTGGGGGGGGCCCAAACTGGGAGGTTATCTGCCCCAAATCTGTCCCAAGTAGCACGTTTGCAGGGATCCGATCAGTTACCCCCACCTCTCTCACCCCTCGCCCTGCGCCCCAGTCCACATAAATGTCAGCAACAGGCAGCGCCGGGTCAATGCCTCCAATCCCGGAGACAGCGAGGGTTTTTCCAGGGATCAAGTCTTGGGGGGACACCATCTCAGGCCGCACCAGAGTCACCTCCGAGGCGCTGTCTCGCAGTCCTATGGTCACAGACCGGCCGACGGTGACAGGTTGGAAGCTGTCCAGGGACCTACCACCACCCCCACCCACACAATACACCTTGGGCGGCCCTTGGGACGGGGACGGAGCCGGGGCCTTGGGACGCTGAGGGCACATGGCCTTGAAGTGTCCAGGTAGGTTGCACTGGTGGCACCGTCTTAGTTCTGCCACGGGCCTGGAGAGGGGAGTTGAGGGGGACACCCCCTGCAGTCTAGGGGCAGGTGGGGCAGTCGCAGAATTCATCTTACCCCCTCTCCAGGTGCTGCTGGTGGCTGCTCTCCTGGCCTCAGGAGCCCGATTGTTGGTGTAGTCATCGGCAAGGGCAGCTGTAGCCGTGGACCCCTTTGGCTTCTGGTCTCGGATGAACTGGCGGAGATCCTCAGGGCAGTTCCACAAGAGTTGCTCCGTGATGAACAAGTCCAGGATCTCCGGTCCGGTGGAAAGCTGCAGGCCTTGGGTCCAGTGGTCGGCAGCTCGGGCAAGTGCCCGCCGGTGGTCAGCCCAGGAGTCCTTTGGTCCCTTCTGTAGGCTCCGGAACTTCTTGCGGTAGGACTCTGGAGTGAGGTTGTACTGTTGGATCAGGGCCCGCTTGATGGTGTCGTAGCCCTGATCTGCCTCAGCAGGCAAGTCCCCAAGGATATCCAGGGCCTTACCCCTTAAACGGGGGGTCAGGTATTTGGCCCACTGGTCCTTGTCCAGATGGTGCTGCAGGCAAGTCCGTTCAAAAGCAGTCAAGAAAGAGTCCAAGTCTCCATCCTTCTCCAGCACTGGGAAGTCCTCAACACGGACCTTTGGAAGTTTGGTGTCTTGAAGGTCACGTGTGGCTGATGAGGGCTGGAGCTGAGCTAGCTGCAGCCGGAGGTCACGCTCTGCCTGTCGCTCTCGCTCTCGCTCTTCACGCGCTGCCTGCCGCTCCGCAGCCTCACGCGCTGCTTGCCGCTCCGCAGCCTCAGCGTCACGCGCTGCCTGTCGCTCACGCTCGGCCATGAGTATCTCGTAGGTATCCCGGTCTCCAGCCATAAGCCTGGCCAGGGCAGCTTGAAGGAGGGACTCTGCACCTCTCAGGCCGGAGGGATTGGCAAGTGGTGATCTGCGGCACGCTGCAGAGCCAGGGGATTCACTGTCCATTTCAGAGCGGAGGACTGGCATCTGGCTCGTTGAGGACCCTTGGGCGAGCTCCTCCTCATTTTGTCCAGCAGTGCCAGGTTGTGCGATGTCCTCTGCAGAGCTGTTCTCTGGCGTCGGGCTCCTGGAGGACTCGTGGTCAACCTCCTCATTGTTGTCCACAGCACCGTCCTCCCTCTCTTCGGCTCCTGCTTTAGCATTGGCCAGTTGCATAGCTCTGCTCCTGGTGCCATCAGCCATTCTTGCAGACTTTTGGTCACTGACACAGAACTGACACCTGATGCACCCACACACCTTACAGTATCTGCACTCTGACACTCTAGTGTTGAGCTAGTCTGAAGACCCCAGCAGCCACAGCTGCTGCAGGCAGTCTTTAGTGTCTGGGAGTATGGGTCTCACACTCACACACACTATTATCTCGATCCCACCGCTTGCCACCAATATGTCACGAACCACCGGGGGGGTCACTCAGAAATCTTCCGCGCTGGCTACCAGTACGTCACAATCGGGGGGTAACAAGTGGGGGTCACCCCTCCTTTATACCTCCCGACCGACAGACAGAGCACGTGATGCGCTCTCTCTAGCGCCCCTCTTATAGTCAGGCCAATTATGGAATTGCCCGACAATAAGCAAGGAGGCCGCTATACTACTTATGCCGATTATTGAAGGGTCCCCGGTGAGAGTAGGGTATATATTCCCCCGACCTCCGCGGGCGGAATATATAAAACCTCCCCGAATCTCACTGGCCTCCCCACAATAATCCTTGGCACAAACTCGCTGCCACCAACCGCTTCACGGTAACTATTAGCCGAACACACAGACGTGGGATTCAAGATCGAGATAACAGAACAGCCCAAGATTAATTATATAATTTAATCAGCCTAAAGCACACTAGAAACTACAATATATACAATAGGGAATCTATAGAATATACAAATGTCAGAGTACAGTTACAGATAAAGCATGGTTTACAAACAGGCATACACAGTTCCAGCAGTTACCTTGTGCGTCTGGCCACAGGGGGGCGCTGTAGGCCAGGTTTCTAGGATCCTTCCCACAGATGTTTCCTACACGTGACCCCCGGCGAAAGAACACTGGAAAATGGCCGAAGTAGGGTTATCAACCTGGGCAAATCCAGGTCCCCTCCTACCTTAGTGACCTCAGAGGGAGCACTGCTCCACCCCTGGCTGGAGTTATGGACAATATCCACAACAGGGGATATGGCCATAACTTGGCCTGGGAGCGTCGTAGGCAGACGCCAACGCTCTCATTGTGACAGTTATGGATTTAGCTACAGAACGAGAGGACTCATGACTTGTCTACTAGTTCCCCATTGGCTGATATCACGCCTGGGGTACTTCCCAAGCTCCCACTTCCATAAAAAAGGTGTGCCAGCATCGTCCGCATGCGCAAACACCATTTTTATGGTTGCCATATTTATCGGAAATATGGCTTGCGAGATATGAACCATATTTTACTGGAGTCGTCCTGTCTGGATACTTCCATAGCCTTGCTAATTAGATAGCAGCCCCTACCACAGGGTCACGGCAGGGAGTCATCCTGTGTCCATTGTTCCCACATCATCTAATCTCCATATCAGAGGAGATGGCTGTTGGAGGTGTAAGTGGAACACAGACCAGTTCCTTTGACACCTATCTGCTAAACAAACCGTTTATCCCTGTGGTAAATTTTCTGATTGAAGGAGTTGTGTGAAGGAAAGGGGGGGTGACACCAGGAGAGGGCTTCCTGACATAACTTGAATATCATGATTTATCGTCATATCTCCGGATTTACCTCACATCTATATACAGGGAGGTCCCCCTAGTGGTGGCTGCAGGCAGGATCTTATCATGTATCTCTGTATACAGGGAGCTCCCCCTAGTGGTGGCTGCAGACAGGATCTTATCATGTATCTCTGTATACAGAGAGCTCCCCCTAGTGGTGGCTGCAGACAGGATCTTATCATGTATCTCTGTATACAGGGAGCTCCCCCTAGTGGTGGCTGCAGACAGAATCTTATCATGTATCTCTATATACAGGGAGCTCCCCCTAGTGGTGGCTGCAGACAGGAGCTTATCATGGATCTCTGTATACAGGGAGCTCCCCCTAGTGGTGGCTGCAGACAGGATCTTATCATGTATCTCTGTATACAGGGAGCTCCCCCTAGTGGTGGCTGCAGACAGGATCTTATGTATCTCTGTATACAGGGAGCTCCCTCTAGTGGTGGCTGCAGACAGAATCTTATCATGGATCTCTGTATACAGGGAGCTCCCCCTAGTGGTGGCTGCAGACAGGAGCTTATCATGGATCTCTGTATACAGGGAGCTCCCCCTAGTGGTGACTGCAGACAGGATCTTATCATGGATCTCTGTATACAGGGAGCTCCCCCTAGTGGTGACTGCAGACAGGATCTTATCATGTATCTCTGTATACAGGGAGCTCCCCCTAGTGGTGGCTGCAGACAGAATCTTATCATGGATCTCTGTATACAGGGAGCTCCCCCTAGTGGTGACTGCAGACAGGATCTTATCATGTATCTCTGTATACAGGGAGCTCCCCCTAGTGGTGGCTGCAGACAGAATCTTATCATGGATCTCTGTATACAGGGAGCTCCCCCTAGTGGTGACTGCAGACAGGATCTTATCATGTATCTCTATATACAGGGAGCTCCCTCTAATGGTGGCTGCAGACAGAATCTTATCATGGATCTCTGTATACAGGGAGCTCCCCCTAGTGGTGGCTGCAGACAGAATCTTATCATGTATCTCTATATACAGGGAGCTCCCTCTAGTGGTGGCTGCAGACAGAATCTTATCATGTATCTCTGTATACAGGGAGCTCCCCCTAGTGGTGGCTGCAGACAGAATCTTATCATGGATCTCTGTATACAGGGAGCTCCCCCTAGTGGTGACTGCAGACAGGATCTTATCATGGATCTCTGTATACAGGGAGCTCCCCCTAGTGGTGACTGCAGACAGGATCTTATCATGTATCTCTGTATACAGGGAGCTCCCCCTAGTGGTGGCTGCAGACAGAATCTTATCATGGATCTCTGTATACAGGGAGCTCCCCCTAGTGGTGACTGCAGACAGGATCTTATCATGTATCTCTGTATACAGGGAGCTCCCCCTAGTGGTGGCTGCAGACAGAATCTTATCATGGATCTCTGTATACAGGGAGCTCCCCCTAGTGGTGACTGCAGACAGGATCTTATCATGTATCCCTGTATACAGGGAGCTCCCCCTAGTGGTGGCTGCAGACAGAATCTTATCATGTATCTCTGTATACAGGGAGCTCCTCCTAATGGTTACTGCAGACAGGATCTTATCATGTATCTCTGTATACAGGGAGCTCCCCCTAGTGGTGACTGCAGACAGGATCTTATCATGTATCTCTGTATACAGGGAGCTCCCTCTAGTGGTGGCTGCAGACAGGATCTTATCATGTATCTCTGTATACAGGGCGCTCCCCCTCGTGGTGACTGCAGACAGGATCTTATCATGTATCTCTGTATACAGGGCGCTCCCCCTCGTGGTGACTGCAGACAGGATCTATCATGTATCTCTGTATACAGGGAGCTCCCCCTAGTGGTGGCTGCAGACAGGATCTTATCATGTATCTCTGTATACAGGGAGCTCCCCCTAGTGGTGGCTGCAGACAGGATCTTATCATGTATCTCTGTATACAGGGAGCTCCCCCTAGTGGTGGCTGCAGACAGGATCTTATCATGTATCTCTGTATACAGGGAGCGCCCCCTAGTGGTGGCTGCAGACAGGATCTTATCATGTATCTCTGTATACAGGGCGCTCCTCCTCGTGGTGACTGCAGACAGGATCTTATCATGTATCTGTGTATACGGGGAGCTCCCCCTAGTGGTGGCTGCAGACAGGGTCTTATCATGTATCTCTGTATATAGGGAGCTCCCCCTAGTGGTGGCTGCAGACAGAATCTTATCATGGATCTCTGTATACAGGGAGCTCCCCCTAGTGGTAGCTGCAGACAGAATCTTATCATGTATCTCTATATACAGGGAGATCCCCCTAGTGGTGACAGCAGACAGGATCTTATCATGTATCTCTGTATACAGGGAGCTCCCCCTAGTGGTGACAGCAGACAGGATCTTATCATGTATCTCTGTATACAGGGAGCTCCCCCTAGTGGTGGCTGCAGACAGAATCTTATCATGTATCTCTATATACAGGGAGCTCCCCCTAGTGGTGACAGCAGACAGGATCTTATCATGTATCTCTGTATACATGGAGCTCCCCCTAGTGGTGGCTGCAGACAAAATCTTATCATGTATCTCTATATACAGGGAGATCCCTCTAGTGGTGGGTGCAGACAGAATCTTATCATGTATCTCTGTATACAGGGAGCTCCCCCTAGTGGTGACTGCAGACAGGATCTTATCATGTATCTCTGTATACAGGGAGCTCCCTCTAGTGGTGGCTGCAGACAGGATCTTATCATGTATCACTGTATACAGGGAGCTCCCCCTAGTGGTGGCTGCAGACAGGATCTTATCATGTATCTCTGTATACAGGGAGCTCCCTCTAGTGGAGGCTGCAGACAGGATCCTATGTATCTCTGTATACAGGGAGCTCCCCCTAGTGGTGGCTGCAGACAGGATCTTATCATGTATCTCTGTATACAGGGAGCTCCCCCTAGTGGTGACTGCAGACAGGATCTTATCATGTATCTCTGTATACAGGGAGCTGCCCCTAGTGCTGGCTGCAGACAGGATCTTATCATGTATCTCTGTATACAGGGAGCTCCCCCTAGTGGTGGCTGCAGACAGAATCTTATCATGTATATCTGTATACAGGGAGCTCCCCCTAGTGGTGGCTGCAGACAGGATCTTATCATGTATCTCTGTATACAGGGAGCTCCCTCTAGTGGTGACTGCAGACAGGATATTATCATGTATCTCTGTATACAGGGAGCTCCCCCTAGTGGTGACTGCAGACAGGATCTTATCATGTATCTCTGTATACAGGGAGCTCCCCCTAGTGGTGGCTGCAGACAGAATCTTATCATGTATATCTGTATACAGGGAGCTCCCCCTAGTGGTGGCTGCAGACAGGATCTTATCATGTATCTCTGTATACAGGGAGCTCCCCCTAGTGGTGGCTGCAGACAGGATATGAGCATGTATCTCTGTATACAGGGAGCTCCCCCTAGTGGTGGCTGCAGACAGGATCTTATGTATCTCTGTATACAGGGAGCTCCCCCTAGTGGAGGCTGCAGACAGGATCTTATGTATCTCTGTATACAGGGAGCTCCCCCTAGTGGTGGCTGCAGGCAGACCCTAGTTTGTGTATGTCTTGTTTTATCCCTTTCCTGTGTTGTGTAGATTATACAGAATATACTCAGGACACACTTGATATTGTAGGATTTCTATTCAACAGAACATTATATCCATATTTTTTATTGGACCTTCCGCGCCTTTTTACTTTTCCAATCTCCCATCAGTTCTTAGTATAGTCCAGTTGCTCCTCGTCTCCTCTCTGTGGTGGGATGTTATTATTATTATTTATTCCATTTATTCCATGGCGCTTTACAAGTGAAAGAGGGTATACGTACAACAATCATTAACAGTACAAAACAGATTGGTACAGGAGGAGAGGACCCTGCCCGCGAGGGCTCACAGTCTACAGGAGGAGAGGACCCTGCCCGCGAGGGCTCACAGTCTACAGGGAATGGGTGATGGTACAATAGGTGAGGACAGAGCTGGTTGCGCAGTGGTCTACTGGACTGAGGGCTATTGTAGGTTGTAGGCTTATTGATGTAATGACTAATATGAAGGTGTCTCTGAGTAGGGCACATTACTTGATGGTTCTCTCCATTATTCGCATCTTTCATTTCACCTCGTAGCTCCGGATCCGCACCCAGCAGCCGTTAGGACACCCTTTGTCCCAGACATAGATGGCGGCATGGAGTGGCTCAGTGAAATTGGCGTAGAAAGTGTGTAAGTGTATGACGCGGTCACTCAGTGCATAGAAGGAGAGCTGCCCATTGTCATAATCTAGATAGATCCCAAACCTCTGAGTGGAGATGTTGTCGGGTATCGGGGTGGTTGCCCTGTTATGTATGGCTGCATACTCCATGTTGTCGATCCACCGGCACAGAGCCCAAGATCGGTCATTGTTCCCTACAGACCCCTCCCAGCTTTTCCTAACCACACTGGCGTAGCTCATCCCCACCCTCCAGGCCCCCGTGTCGCTGGTGTCCACCTCCCAGTAACAATGCTTTGTAGAAACCCCTGTGTGGCTGAGCACCTGAGATTGACAGAACCGCTCCGCGACGTTCGGACGCTTCAGGTCTCCGTGTGACCAGGCTGCAGTTTTCATGTCGTCAGATATATAGACGTGGTTCTCAGCTGTGTTGATGTTCAGTGACAGGTCAGTAAATTCGTGCCTGTTGATTCTTATCAATATACCGGTGATCATCTTAGATAGCAAGGAGTGTAACATTGCAGTTATCAGACCCATGTCCACAGTCTGAACTGCACGGAGGCGCCTCTCCAGGCCTGCACCTGTACCACCATCAGATTCCATCTCCTGCAGTGCGGTCAGTGGTACATTAGATTTACGCAGCTCCTCCAGCTCCTGGATCAGATCAGAGACTGAGCTGGACATCCGCTCTTTGTATCTGGAGATCTCACTCTGGATTGTCTCCTGCAGGAGGTTGAGCTGACACCGGCTGTTACGGAACAGGGCTCTGATTCTTCCAATGATATCATCTGTCCCACACATGTTGTGCTGGACTCGCTTCCTATTTTCTGAGTGATTGGAATCGGCCATAGGAGCTTATTGATCTTGATCAGACCAGTTAATGATGTACTACAGACTCCTCTCTACATTGGCCATCACCAGTGGATTGTTCATCTTCAGACCTTTAGAGGCTCATGCTCGGGTCCAGGATGTGTCCTGTGGGGATGACACATTAAATGACCAATTAATGAAATAACAGACATAGGGGTTGGCCTCACTGTGGGTCTCCATCATGCACAGAGGTGTTGGTATATGCAACAGTTGAGAACTTCATTGTTTGTGTGAAGGAGGACTTTATGCTGATCTAACAGTAGATGGTGATGTTATGCAAAGTTTCCTTACTCACTGTATTGTAAAAAAGTATTTTGTACTTCCTGCTTGTTTCTCTTCCTAGTGCAGTGTTGTATGTCTGTGCATATATTTACCTCATGTTATGAGAAGTAAAAAGCTTGTTATTTCATGTAATCTGCTCTGTGAAGTTTCTTCTGCAACTGGGAAGCTAGAAGCTGTGCAACAGGTTATGGGCCCAGGAGCCTAGGCACCCAAGATCCCAGGCACCCAAGTTCCTAGGCACCCTGGACACCAGAAAGCCCAGCAAGACCCTTGTGAATGCAGAAGAATTCTTCAGTACAATTCTCTCCAAACAAGTAAGACAAGTTTAAAAATAATGAATAGCACAGAGCTAAAACTCAAAGTAGCTAAGCTGAACAATGAGAACTATCAGTTATGGATGTTCAAAGTGGAGATGTTATTGTCTGAAGATGATTTATGGGAAGTAATCACTACAGCTAGACCCAATGATAATAATCAGACATGGGATAAGAAAAATAGACCAGCAACAGCTACTATCAGCCTATTAGTGGAAGATGCTCAATTAATCCACATAAGGAATGAGGATACAGCACAGGGAATGTGGGAAGCATTAACAAAGCTACATGAAAGATCCAGCTTAAATCCCAGGTTATTTCTGCTAAAAAAGCTTTACAGCATGAGGCTGAGTGCAGACAATGACATGCAGCAGCATATATTCTCTATGATGGAAGTGATATCACAGCTGACATCAATTGGTGAAGATATTAAGGATAGGCACATAGCAGCAATATTATTGTGCAGTTTACCGGATTCATACACTGCTTTAACCCCTTCACCCCCGGCCACTAAAACACCCTAATGACCGGGCCATTTTTTTGCAATTCTGACCAGTGTCACTTTGACAGGTTATAACTCTGGAACGCTTCAACGGATCCTGGCGATTCTGACATTGTTTTTTCGTGACATATTGTACTTCATGTCAGTGGTAAATTTAGGCCGATATTTTTTTGCGTTTATTTGTGAAAATTTCGGAAATTTGGCGAAAATTTTGAAACTTTGAAAATGTATGCCTATAAATCTGAGAGTTCTGTCACACAAAATAGTTACTAAATAACATTTCCCACTTGTCTACTTTACATCAGCGTAATTTTCAAAACAAAATTTTTTTTTTGTTAGAAGGGTCAAAGTTCATCAGCAATTTCTCATTTTTCCAACAAAATTTACAAAAATATTTTTTTTAGGGACCACATCACATTTGAAGTGACTTTGAGAGGCCGAAGTGACAGAAAATACCCAAAAGTGACCCCATTCTAAAATCTGCACCCCTCACTCAAAACCACATCCAAGAAGTTTATTAACCCTTTAGATGCTTCACAGGAACTAAAGCAAAATTTTACTTTTTAACACAAAAATGTTACTTTAGCCATAACATTTTCATTTTCAAAAGGGACAAAAGAGAAAGTGCACCATACAATTTATTGTGCATTTTCTCCTGAGCACGCTGATACCCCATATGTGGTAAAAATCAATTGTTTGGGCGCACGACAGAGGTCGAAAGGGAAGGAGCACCATTTGAATTTTTGAACACAAAATTAGCTGGACTCATTAGCAGACGCCATGTCGGGTTTGAAGACCCCCTGAGGTGCCTAAACAATGGAGCTACCCCACAAGTCACCCCTTTTTGGAAACTAGAGCCCTCAAATAATTTTTCTAGATGTTTGGTGAGCACTTTGAACCTCTGGAGGCTTCACAGAAGTTTATAACGTTGAGCCGTGAAAAAAAAAAAAAAAAAATTTTACCACAAAACTGTTGCTTCAACTAGGTAGCTTTTTTTCCACAAGGGTATCAGGAGAAAATGCACAATACATTTTATGGTGCATTTTTTCCAGAGTATGCAGATACCTCATATGTGGTGGAAATCAAATGTTTGGGCACACGGCAGGGCTCGGAAGGCAAGGAGCGCCATTTGAATTTTTGAGTGCAAAATTAGCTGCACTCATTAGCGGACGCCATGTCGGGTTTGAAGACCCCCTGAGGTACCTAAACAATGGAGCTACCCCACAAGTGACCTCATTTTGGAAGCTAGAGCCCTCAAATACTTTTTCGAGATGTTTGGTGAGCACTTTGAACACCTGGGGGCTTCACAGAAGTTTATAATGTTGAGCCGTAAAAAGAAAAAAAAATTTTTTTTACCACAAAACTTGCTTCAACTAGGTAGCTTTTTTTTTCACAAGGGTATCAGGAAAAAATGCACCATTAAATTTATAGTGCATTTTTTCCGGAGTACGACAATACCTCATATGTGGTGGAAAGTAATTGTTTGGGCGCATGGTGGGGCTCAGAAGAGAAGGAGCACCATTTGACAGCAAAATTGGTTGGAATAATTAGCTGACGTAATGTTGCATTTGGAGACCCCCTGAGGTGCCTAAACAATGGAGCTCCCCCTCAAGTGACCCCATTTTGGAAACGAGACCCCTCAAGGAGTTTATCTAGATGTTTAGTGAGCCCCAAGGGGCTCCACAGAAGTTCATAATGTTGAGCCATGAATACAATTTTATTTTTTTCACCACAAACCTGTTACTTGAACCAGGTAGCTTTTTTTCACAAGGGTATCAGGGAAAAAATGCACCATAAAACGTATTGTGCAACTTCTCCTGAGTACGCAGATACCTCACATGTGGTGGAAAGTAATTGTTTGGGCGCATGGTGGGGATCAGAAAAGAAGGAGCACCATTTGACAGCAAAATTGGTTGGAATCATTAGCAGACGCCATGTCACGTTTGGAGACCCCCTATGGTGCCTAAACAGTGGAGCTCCCCCACAAATAACCCCATTTTGGAACTAGACCCCTCAAGGAATTTATCTAGATGTTTGGTGAGCCCCTTCTACCCCCAGGGGCTCCACAGAAGTTGATAACGTTGAACCGTGAAAATTATTTTTTTTTTTTTTACCACAAAATTTTTGCATCAATCAGGTAGCTTTTTTTTTTTTTTTACAACGGTATCAGGAAAAACTGCACCATAAAACGTATTGTGCAATTTTTCCTGAGTACGCACATACCTCATATGTGGTGGAAAGTAATTTTTTGGGCGCATGGCGGGGCTCACAAGAGAAGGAACGCCATTTGACTTTTCAAACGCACAGACGCGGTGCACTAATCGGCCGCTGCAGGACGCACGGTCGGATGAGATACAAAAAGCGTCGGAGATAGGGAAAAAAAAGTCCCGCCGAAAACTGACCATGGATGCAGATACGTTATGTGCATCCCTGACAAGCGCTCGGCGGGACGCACGGACGGATGCGATACTAAAAGCGTCGGGGATACGAGAAAAAAAAGTCCCTCCAAAAACGGATCACGGATGCAGATACGTTATCTGCATCCTTGATCAGCGCTCGGCGGGACGCACGGACGGATGAGGTGTAAAAATGGACAGGGGATACAGAAAGAAAAAAAAAAAAAGTTATACTCAAAGTACCCAGAGGATTAGCAGGAGGATCACTGACCAGAAGAACTGCAGGAGGAACAGAAGGCAAGTGAGATGGACGGCTTTACAGGAGCAGCAGGCAGGAAGTTGGACAGCTCTGCAGAATACCCAGGAAGGACCCAACGATGGAGGCAGATGTGATCGGGCCAGTGAAGACCTCGGACGACCCGGTGAAGACAGGTAAGAGGACGTCGGGGGAGAGCAGAGGGGGAGGGGGGGAGCAGAGGGGGAGGGGGATACCGGAGAAGGAGCTGCAGAAGCAGAATAGAGATAATGGGGGAGGCAGTCAGATCGCGGGGGTAGCAGATCGGGATGTCGGGGGGGGCAGATCGGGGCGTGGGGGGGCAGATCGCAGGGGGGCACGGGCAGGGGCCATCACGGGAGCGCGCAGGGGGCATCGCGGGAGCGCGCACGGGCTGCAAGGTGAGCACAGTACTCACTGCAGCAGGAGCGGTGACCTCAGCGGCGGCGGCTGCAGCGGTGGCGTGGTACCACAAGTACCAGCCAGTGCACGCTGCAGACATGTTGGGGGAGGGCTCGCAGGCCAGCACAGGCCTGGGGAGGGCGGCCACCTGCAGATCAGACCGCCCCACTGCACACTGATTGGAGCGATTGCGCGTCATAGCACGATCGCTCCAATCAGTGCTGCAGGGGCTGGGGGCGGCATGTTAGCGCTCCGGCTATGATGTGGTGAAGCTGATTCAGCCCCTCATAGCCGGATCTCACAGTATCGCACTAATTCAGGCATTATTTTTGCCGAAATTAGTGCGAACGATGTGGTTGGCGGTTCAGATTTGAACAGCCAATCACATCGATCTTCGATGGGGGGTGAGGATGCCACCCCCCTGGGGTCAAGCAAAGGTCCCCTGCTGTAAGAAACAGCAGGGGACATCATTTGAAAGCCGTTGCTATGGCCACGGCAATCAAATGAACTTTAGGCAGTAAAATTACGTCCCTGGTCGTTAAGTCACGTTAAAATAGGACGTCATTTTACTGCCCGCGGTCGTGAAGGGGTTAATAAATGCACTAGAGACAAGACCTAAAGCAGACATCACATTAGAGTTTGTGAAGACCAAACTCCTAGATGAATATCAAAGAAGGAAAGAGCAAACAAATGATTCTACTGAAAAAGATGGTGGAAATGCTCTTAAAGCTACGGAATCAAAGAGACCCTATAATAAAGAGAAAAGAGAATGTTTCAGATGTAAGAAAAAGGGACATATAAAGAAAGACTGTACTATATGGAAAGCAGAACAACAGAAATTACACCATAAAGAGAATACACCGAAGGTGAAAAACACAATTTCTGACTCCTGTGTAAATAATTGGAATGGCACATTTAAAGTAACTGATAAGAAATCATCATCAGGTTGGTTTATCGACTCAGGAGCAACAAGTCATATGACAAGTAATGAAAGTTTCTTTACTGAACTTGATTTAAATAAGACGGAAGCCATTTATCTTGCAGATGGGAGCAAAGTAACTGGATGTGTTAAATGTTACAGGATTAGACGGAGGATTGTTATCTGTAAAACATCTAACAGCTAAAGGACTTAGTAAAATTGTAAAATTGAAAGATGATGAATGTACAATCCTAGCGGGAAATAAGATAATAACCAATGTCAAGGCAGATGAACAATTACATCATCTAGACACATTAAAGGAACAGATGAAGTTGTGTACACATGATCACAAGAATTGTATTCACATGTGGCATAGACGTCTAGGACACAGACATCCTGAAAGTAGCTACAAAAGAAAGAAATGACATAAGACCTATTGATATCTGATTGCTCAATTACCATAAGATGTGAATGCTGTATAAAATCTAAAGCTACAAGAATATCTATACCTAAAGAAAGTGAGATGAAAAGCACCAGACCACTTGATTTGGTGCATACTGACCTATGTAGACCGATGAAAGTGACTATATCAGGAGGCAATAGATATATAGTGACTTTTATAGATGACTACTCAAGATACACAGTCACATACCTGATCAAGAACAAAAGTGAAGTTTTCAATAAATTAGTAGAATACGTCACAAAATCGAATAACAAGTTTCAGAGGAAGCCAACTGTCATTAGAAGTGATAATGGAGGTGAATTCACAGGACACAAAATAGAAAACTACTTAAGACAAAAGGGTATAGAGCATCAAAAGACTGTTTCATACACACCTGAACAAAATGGTAGCAGAAAGGGAAAAACAGAACTCTGACTGAAATGGTAAGATGTATGCTAACGGATTACAAACTACCGGACAAATATTAGAGTGAAGCAGCAATGACAGCCACTTACCTACAAAACCGACTTTTTTCTAGAAAACTGAACAAAACTCCATATGAACTGTGGCAGGGTAAGAAACCAAGTGTGACTCATTTAAGAGTTTTTGGATGTAAAGTGTTTGTATTTATTCCAACAGAAAAACGTTCCAAACTTCAAAACAGATCCATAGAAGGAATATTTGTTGGATATAGTGAAAATTGCAAAGGATATAGAATCCTAGATCCCAAAACAGACAGAGTTAACGGTGAGTAACAGTGTGACATTCATTGAGGATCTAAATGAAGACACTATGATTTCACTAGAAACAAAAAAATAAGAAAAACTGCAGTGATATAACCGAAAGAACATCTGATGAAAAAGAAGTTGAAATTGATAAAAAACAAAATACTGAAAGTGAAGAGATACAACTACAAACAGACACAGAACCAAGACGTTCAATAAGAGAAAACAAAGGAAAACCACAAATACGTCTTTCATGCAAGGCAAGTACAAGCAAAATCTATGAGCCTACCTCTTGGGAAGTCATATCTCGACTTCCTGAAGAAGAAGCTAATAAATGGATAAAAGTCACAGAAACTGAAATAAAATCCATGCATGACTCAAAGACATGGACACTGATAGAATTACCAGAAGGAAGAAAAGCTATAGGATGTAAATGGGTTTTTAAAGTAAAATACCAAACAGATGGCACAGCAGAACGATACCGAGCAAGACTCGTAGCTAAAGGTTATTCTCAAAAATATGGAGAAGACTATGATGAAACATTTGCTCCAGTTGTCAAACATACTACAATAAGAACTTTGTTTGCAGTTGCAGCAATGAAACAAATGGAGTTGAAGCATCTGGACGTATAGACAGCATTTTTGAATGGACATTTAACAGAAGATATTTACATGGAAAAACCTCCAGGATTCAAGGATAAAAGTAACCCGAACATAGTTTGTAAACTACAGAAAAGTAGATACGGATTAAAACAAGCTGCTAAAGCGTGAACTGATAAAATCACAGAAGTGCTCACAAATGAAAAATTTCAAAGAAGCAAAGCTGATCCTTGCCTATACACAAAAAGACTGATGGACAGATGGATCTATGTACTCATATATGTTGATGATATTTTAGTTTGTTTTGAAAAAGAAAGAGATAAAGAGGACATACTAAGAATTCTGAATCAACACTTCAAGATCAAAGACTTGGGAAATGTGAAACAGTACGTTGGAATACAGATAAAAAGAGAAGATGGAAGTTTCGTAATTAATCAAAATCACATGATTCAAGACATAATCGAAGCATTTGGATTGAAGGATGCAAAAACAGTAAAGTCTCCAAAGGAAACCAGTTATCGTAAAGAGATGAATAGCAAGCAAAATGTGTTACCAAATAATGAAGAGTACAGAACGGCAAAGGGAAAATGACTGTATCTAGCAGCTGTTACAAGGCCGGACATCGCAGCAGCAGTAGGAATTCTGAGTAGAAAAGTGTCAAACCCAAATAAAGAGGATTGGAAGTCCATGAAGAGAGTAATATGTTATTTGAAAGGAACTAGCAATGTTAAACTGAAACTACCTACAAGTGATAAATGCACTTTAACTGGATACATTGATGCAGACTGGGCTGGAGATCCAACTGACAGGAAACCTACCAGTGGCTATCTTTTCTTTCTCTCAGGCGGACCAATTAGTTGGACTAGTAAAAAGCAATCTATACTAACGCTGTCGTCAACAGAAGCAGAATATGTTGCAGCAGCACATGCGAGTCAAGAAGTTCTATGGTTAAGGCAATTGCCAACAGACCTAGGACAACCACAGATGGAACCAACAAAAATAAATGAGGACAATCAAGGATGTCTTGTTCTTGCTCAGATGGAAAAGGTTAACCCAAGAACCAAGCACATTGATGTGAAGTATCATTTCTTGAGGGATCACCAGGAACAAGGAATCCTGAAATTAGAATATTGACCAACTGAAGATATGATAGCAGATATAACAAAGGCATTGAATGCTGAAAGACAATCGAGACTAATGAAGAAATGAGGCATAACTGAATAAGTCCTTACTGTTAAGAAAGGGTGTTGGTATATGCAACAGATGAGGACTTCTTTGTGTGAAGGAGGACTTTATGCTGATCTAACACTAGATGGCGATGTTGTGTAATGTTTCCTTACTCACTGTATTGTGAAAAAGTCTTTTGTACTTCCTGCTTGGTTTCTCTTCCTGGTACAGTGCGGTATGACTGTGCATATTTTACCTTATGTTCTGAGAAGTAAAAGGCTTGTTATCCCATGTAATCTTCACTGTGAACTTTCTTCTGCAACTGGGAAGCTAGAAGCTGTGCAACAAGAGGAAGGGACCCGCAACTGCTGTATCCTGTTTTTCAGACAATAATACACTTTTTTAATAAGCAAAACTTTATAGTCTGGGGGCAGCGTCCTGTGATGGAAAAGAACACTGATTGTGTCCTCCCTGATTAGAGATCTGCCCTCCATCCATCCTCCTGCCGCACACTCATCTATGTGATCGGTGCAGAGCAGGAGAGGAAGTGGCTGGGGCCTGAATGGACGGAGGCTGCAGGAGCCGAGCAGCTGAAGGACCTTCTCACTGTTTACCTCCAGGACCTTTCATGTTGTGTGACTGATCACAGAGAAGGTCCTAGAGTTAACTATGTGGAGGGTCCTTCAGTTGTTGCAGCCTCCAGTCAGATTCTGATAAAGGAACTGCAAAATGTGGTAATGTAAAGTATGTGTACATATGTGCATGCAGGAGAGCGGGGTGTCTATATGTTCGTGTAGCAGAGCTGTGTATGTGTCTATGTGCATGTAGTAGAGCTGTGTTTGTCACTATGTGCATGTAGCAGAGCAGTGTCTGTATTATACACACTACAGAATGACAATAACAATAGATTTCTTACCTCCGTATTCTACCCTAGTACATTACAATTGGTGGTAATGACCCCTTACTTTACCACCAGGGAAGTTTTAATTAATAGGAATTTGTTTTCTGCTGTCTAAACCTAGGGTGTGTCTTATGGTAAAGAGTCAGAAAAATGTGTGATCACAACTAATATAACAAATGGTTTCTACAAATTCTGTGCAAAATGACACTTATTACTGACTCCTGCAGTCTCAGATTATTCACCCCATCATGATCAATATGTTTGCTTATAGAACTTTCTGGCTGTTATAACCTGCTTCAGACCTGATGCATCGCCAGACACCAGCTTCTGGCAGCATTTTAGGGGTGCAATGGGCATCGTTGTGCTTCACTATATACATTACCAAGCCCCCACCGTGCTTTACTATATATATCAGCAAGCCCCCGCCGTGCTTCACAGTACATATCACCGACCTTCCACCGTGCTTCACTGTAGATATCTCCAAGCTTCCACTGTAAATATCAATGAGCCCTCGCCATGCATCACTGTACACATCACCGACCTCTCAACGTGCTTCACTGTAGATATGACCAAGCCCCTGCCATGCTTCACTGTAGATATCACCGACCTCCTATTGTGCTTCACTGTAGATATCACCAAGCCCCCGCCGTGTTTCACTGTAGATTTCATAGAGCCCCCCCTATGCTTCACTGTACACATCACCGACCCCCGCCGTGAATCACAGTAGATATCACCAAGCTCTCGCCGTGCTTCACTGTAGATATCAAGGAGCCCCTGCCATGCTTCACTGTAGATATCACTGAGCCCCCCTCGTGCTTCACTGTAAATATCACTGAGCCCCCGTCGTGTTTTACTGTAGATATCACTGAGCCTCCACCATGCTTCACAGTAGATTTCACCTAGCCCCCACCATGCTTCACTGTAGACATCACCGAGCCCCCACCATGCTTCACCATAGACATCACCGAGCCCCCGCCATGATTCACTATAGACATCACCAATCCCCAACCGTGCTTCACTGTAGATATCACCGAGCCCCCGCCGTGCTTCACTGTAGATATCACCGAGCCTCCGCCGTGCTTCACTGTAGATATCACTGAGCCCCCGCCGTGCTTCTCTGTAGCTATCACTGAGCCCCCACCATGCTTCACTGTATGCAGGGTTTTCTTTTCAGCGTTTCCTTTCTCCTCCAGACATACCGCTAATCAATTTCAGATATGGAGGCCTTCAGTGTTTGTTATTCTTACTACTGTGCAACCCAATTTCTCAGTGCCGGCTGCCACCACATCTCAGGAACCTGGTCACAGCCGGTGACCACCTCTCCTGGCACATCCAGGTAGTGCAGCCGGTGCTCCTATGCTCCCCGCTGTATCTTGTAATCTACTTGTTTGTATAGTGATGTAAGGGGTGAATAATGCTGAGACTGCAGGAGTCACTAAAAGTTGCATTTGGTGATGAATTTGGAGAAACCTTTGGTTATATTAGTGGTGTTCAGATATATCATTGTTTCATTGATTTATTGTGTTCGGGATCTGGCACCGTGTGGACACAGTACAGCCGTATGTGGAGAGGATCTGGCACCGTGTGGACACAGTACAGCCGTATGTGGAGGGGATCTGGTACCATGTGGACACAGTATGGCCGTATGTGGAGAGGATCTGGTACCGTGTGGACACAGTACAGCCGTATGTGGAGAGGATCTGGCACCGTGTGGACACAGTACGGCCGTATGTGGAGAGGATCTGGCACCGTGTGGACACAGTACAGCCGTATGTGGAGGGGATATGGTACCGTGTGGGCACAGTACGGCCGTACGTAGAGGGAATCTGGTGGCGGGGATCTGGTACCGTGTGGACACAGTACGGCCGTATGTGGAGGGGATCTGGTACCGTGTGGACACAGTACGGCCGTATGTGGAGAGGATCTGGCACCGTGTGGGCACAGTACGGCCGTATGTGGTGAGGATCTGGTACCGTGTGGACACAGTACGGCCGAATGTGGAGGGGATCTGGTACCGTGTGGACACAGTACGGCCGTATGTGGAGCGGATCTGGTACCGTGTGGACACAGTACGGCCGTATGTGGAGAGGATCTGGCACCATGTGGACACAGTACGGCCATATGTGGAGGGGATCTGGTACCTGGGGGGAACAGTACGGCCGTATGTGGAGGGGATCTGGTACCGTGTGGACACAGTACGGCCGTATGTGGAGAGGATCTGGCACCGTGTGGACACAGTACGGCCATATGTGGAGGGGATCTGGTACCGTGTGGACACAGTACGGCCGTATGTGGAGAGGATCTGGCACCGTGTGGGCACAGTACGGCCGTATGTGGTGAGGATCTGGTACCGTGTGGACACAGTACGGCCGAATGTGGAGGGGATCTGGTACCGTGTGGACACAGTACGGCCGTATGTGGAGGGGATCTGGTACCGTGTGGACACAGTACGGCCGTATGTGGAGAGGATCTGGCACCATGTGGACACAGTACGGCCATATGTGGAGGGGATCTGGTACCTGGGGGGAACAGTACGGCCGTATGTGGAGGGGATCTGGTACCGTGTGGACACAGTACGGCCGTATGTGGAGAGGATCTGGCACCGTGTGGACACAGTACGGCCGTATGTGGAGGGGATCTGGTACCGTGTGGACACAGTACGGCCGTATATGGAGGGGTTCTGGTACCTGGGGGGAACAGTACGGCCGTATGTGGAGGGGATCTGGTACCGTGTGGACACAGTATGGCCGTATGTGGAGGGGATCAGGCACAGTGTGGGCACTCTGCGGGCATGTATATGGAGGTGCACTCTCTGCAGACGCTGTATATGGGGGTGCTCTCTGCAGACGCTGTATACGGTGGTGCTCTCTGGTATATACTGTATACAGAGACAATGTATAATGTATAGAGAAGATAAATAATGTATTCTTGGCATTATAGCAGCAGTTTGCACTCACCGTTCCTGGATCGTCTGCGGTGGATCTTGGATGATCTCAGATGACAATCCCAGGGTGCAGGGAAGTCACTTTCATCAAGTGGAAAGGAATCTGCGTCTCTCACCGGTGAATATCATCCTTTATATCATATAAAGTGTCAGGAGAGAGTCTGCAGTGTGGAGGGAGAGGAGAGAACCTGCAGGAGATTTGTGTCACACCCGTGCGCGCCTCTACATGTCTCAACAGGGAGTGACCGGCTCATGTGTTTTATACCCCCCTCCCCCACAGGTCTGCTCCCATCCAATCACAGAGAAGCAAAAAGCAGAAAACACTTGAAACAAGAAAACAAACTTATTGTAGATAATTATTCCTGCCGTCCCCAGAATCCAGAGAAGACTGACAGATGATTGTCCTAAACAACGCAACTTTAATATGTCTATTGAGGAGAAAAAAGAACTGAGAACTTTGAGGGAGAATCCATTGATAACAATCAAACCAGCCGATAAAGGTGGTGCGATCATTGTCATGGATACTTCTAAATATTAAGAGGAGATTAGAACTCAATTGTCAGACAGTCAGGTCTATGAGAAATTGTCCACTAACCCTACACAGAGATTTTTGAAAGAACTACAGCTCCTTGTCAATGACTCCTTTATTGATGGAGTAACTGACAGGAAACTGTCTGAATATCTTGTTGTTGATCATCCGATTGTTCCAATACTACATACACTTCCAAATATACACAAAGATCTTTACAACCCCCTGGGTGGACCAATTGTGTCAGGCCGGGGGTCACTCTCAAGTAGACCAGCTTTGTTCCTGAATCGTGTTTTGCATAAATATGCTATGGGTTTTCCATCTTATATTCAGGACACAAGTGACTTTTTGAGAAAATCAAAGGGCATACATGTAAATGAGTTGTCCATATTGGCATCATTTGATGTGGTCTCTTTATACCTCGATTAATGATGAGGGGATTGGATGCCGTCGGTGTGGATGCTGGCTCACTACGACATGGCTCCGAGGAGTGCATGGTTTGTCCTAGCGCTGCTGGAATTCATCTTGAGGAGAATTTTTTTTTTTTTTTTTGGTGGTTTTTTTCCTGCAGTGGCGGGGGAAAGCCATGGGGTCCAATGTGGTCCCCACGTATGCTATCATCTGTATGGCTGTCTTTGAGGACAAATACGTGTGCTCCTCTTTGTTTTGGGACCGTGTGAGGGGACGGCGGCGCTACATCGACGACGTCTTCCTCTTATGACATGGGAGCATTGAGGATCTCTTTGGCTCTTTGGCTTTAGGGATTACCTCATTGGGGTGTTTCTGGAATTAAAATTCACTTTGACATAGTTGGAGGATAGAATTCAGTTCCTTGATACTCTGGTAGACAAGGTGGGGTGTAGCCTGCGCACTGACAGTTATACAAAGATGACTGATAGAAATAGTATTTTGCAGTTCAATAGTTTCCATCCAAGGTAAATGGTGGAATCCCTGCCCTGGAGCCAGTTGCTTAGGGTTAGGAGGGTCGTATCTTCGGATGAGGTGGTGAATCTTTGTTTAAGGGATATGTGCAATAAATTTTTGAGTAGCGAGTATCCGAAATGTTCTTTGGATGCTTGTAGGTCCAGGCCTCTGAATCTATAACACTCTGATTTTTTAGTCCTTCCGTGGGGACAACAATAGGATCCCATTTGTTCATACAATTTTGTGAGTGGGCATCTAGCAGGTATTGTTAAGAAACCCTGGCCATTATTGATTAGAGGGCACCCAGGCATTGATGAGTTTAGGTTACAAACGTGGGTTCAATCTAAAGGATGTCTTGGTGAAGTCTGATATTGGTTCTTTGAAAAAAAGACACACAATCCACCTTTAGCCAACCAAGGACTGGTAATTTTCCATGCCTAGGTTCTGCCTGTTGTAACAACTTATTGAAGGGCCCCACGTTCTCTCACCCACGGACAGGCAAAATTTACTGCATTGGTGGGAGATACACGTGCACCAGCTCTTTTGTGGTGTACGTGACCTCCTGCCCCTGTGGATTGCTGTACGTGGGAGAGACTACGATGGAGGTCCAAGCACGAATTGGAAAACACAAAAGCACAATTAGAACAGGACTGGTTGAATTACCCATACCAAGACACTTTAAAGATAAGGCTCACCCTGTAAACCAATTACGGTTTTGTTTGATTGATCGTGTCCCCTATGTAAGGAGGGGGGATAGAATTAAAATCCTCAAAAAGAAAGAACTGCGTTGGATTTTGAATTGGACAGTCTGTCCCCCATGGGTTTGAACATTGAATATGACCAGAGTTTATGTCTTCTGGACTAGTGATCGTGGTTGCCATCCGTATATTTTGTGATCCTATATGTTTTTTGATACACAAGGTCCTTTGCAAGTTTTAATATTTTATCTCCCCAGTTTCTTTATGGATATGTGATGCCCTGGCAAAACCAGGTAGTCACACATTAGGCCCCCGCATAACACCTTCCCTCACAGGGTTACATACAGCCGACCTGAATCCCTAGCCACCCCCCCTAAGGGCAAGACAGGCACACCAGTGGGCGGGACCAGGCGGTTAGGGAATGCCCACCTAGGGGTCTAGAGAGCCCGAGGCGGGAAAAACAGTAGTTGAAGTTTAGAGTTGAAGAGTAGAGTTCTAGTTGAGAGAAGTGGAGGCTGGGGCTAGGTGTAGCTCCAGCAGAGGAGAAGCTGAAGTTGAGAGAAGTGGAGGCTGGGGCTAGGTGTAGCTCCAGCAGAGGAGAAGCTCAAGTTGAGAGAAGTGGAGGCTTGGGGCTAGGTGTAGCTCCAGCAGAGGAGAAGCTGAAGTTGAGAGAAGTGGAGGCTTGGGGCTAGGTGTAGCTCCAGCAGAGGAGAAGCTGAAGTTGAGAGAAGTGGAGGCTGGGGCTAGGTGTAGCTCCAGCAGAGGAGAAGCTGAAGTTGAGAGAAGTGGAGGCTGGGGCTAGGTGTAGCTCCAGCAGAGGAGAAGCTCAAGTTGAGAGAAGTGGAGGCTTGGGGCTAGGTGTAGCTCCAGCAGAGGAGAAGCTGAAGTTGAGAGAAGTGGAGGCTTGGGGCTAGGTGTAGCTCCAGCAGAGGAGAAGCTGAAGTTGAGAGAAGTGGAAGCTGGGGCTAGGTGTAGCTCCAGCAGAGGAGAAGCTCAAGTTGAGAGAAGTGGAGGCTTGGGGCTAGGTGTAGCTCCAGCAGAGGAGAAGCTGAAGTTGAGAGAAGTGGAGGCTTGGGGCTAGGTGTAGCTCCAGCAGAGGAGAAGCTGAAGTTGAGAGAAGTGGAGGCTTGGGGCTAGGTGTAGCTCCAGCAGAGGAGAAGCTGAAGTTGAGAGAAGTGGAGGCTGGGGCTAGGTGTAGCTCCAGCAGAGGAGAAGCTCAAGTTGAGAGAAGTGGAGGCTTGGGGCTAGGTGTAGCTCCAGCAGAGGAGAAGCTCAAGTTGAGAGAAGTGGAGGCTTGGGGCTAGGTGTAGCTCCAGCAGAGGAGAAGCTGAAGTTGAGAGAAGTGGAGGCTTGGGGCTAGGTGTAGCTCCAGCAGAGGAGAAGCTGAAGTTGAGAGAAGTGGAGGCTGGGGCTAGGTGTAGCTCCAGCAGAGGAGAAGCTGAAGTTGAGAGAAGTGGAGGCTTGGGGCTAGGTGTAGCTCCAGCAGAGGAGAAGCTGAAGTTGAGAGAAGTGGAGGCTTGGTGCTAGGTGTAGCTCCAGCAGAGGAGAAGCTGAAGTTGAGAGAAGTGGAGGCTTGGGGCTAGGTGTAGCTCCAGCAGAGGAGAAGCTGAAGTTGAGAGAAGTGGAGGCTTGGGGCTAGGTGTAGCTCCAGCAGAGGAGAAGCTGAAGTTGAGAGAAGTGGAGGCTTGGGGCTAGGTGTAGCTCCAGCAGAGGAGAAGCTGAAGTTGAGAGAAGTGGAGGCTTGGGGCTAGGTGTAGCTCCAGCAGAGGAGAAGCTGAAGTTGAGAGAAGTGGAGGCTTGGTGCTAGGTGTAGCTCCAGCAGAGGAGAAGCTGAAGTTGAGAGAAGTGGAGGCTTGGGGCTAGGTGTAGCTCCAGCAGAGGAGAAGCTGAAGTTGAGAGAAGTGGAGGCTTGGGGCTAGGTGTAGCTCCAGCAGAGGAGAAGCTGAAGTTGAGAGAAGTGGAGGCTTGGGGCTAGGTGTAGCTCCAGCAGAGGAGAAGCTGAAGTTGAACGGTGGCAGGGTTGGAGCCCTGGTACCTTGGCTAGGTGGCAGGCGGTGGTCTCCGTCGGCAGGCGACGGGAAGACGGCAGCCGGAGATCCGAGGTGGACCGGGACAGGGTTGGAGCCTATTATTGTGATTATTTCCCCCGACGAGGGTGGATTCATAGGATATATCTATTGTTTACATTCGTGATATGCCAATTATGTATATGAGGGGGCCAGTAGTGTAGCTACCGGGGGGGGGAGCAGAGGGGCGGTATTGATTATTATTGGATAATGGGTGTATGTATAAAGAAAGGGCAGTTAGTGCTCATTGTTATGCTTCACAAAGACAAATTGGTTGAAATGTTGTCTTTCTGCCGGAATAAAGAAAGAAAGAAAAAAAAAAAATGTTTTCACCCAAAGGACGCTGTCATCTTCCTTTTTTGCTGTGACAGATAATTGCTGTCACTATGGCGGAGCGGCCCGTGTCCTGATGATCCACCTGTTACTGACCCCCTTGTGTATATATCTCGGGGGCTTCATCTCCTCCGTCCTGTGACTGGAGCCACCTCGTGTTTATTAGATGTGAATATTAAGGGCAGAGGACGCGTCCCCCGAGCACAGATGTGAGGAGCAAAGAGCCATTTATTAAAGGGGTACAATCCTCTTCTCGGCCGCGGTGTCACCGGGAGACCTGATGGATTTGTTCTCTCACCGAGTCCTGGAGGATTCCAAATCCATCATTTATGAGAAGGGACAAGACACCGAATCGCTCATGAATCCCCCCAATCACCCGATTATGTCGGTCACTGAGCCACTTTCCCAGTATTTGGATCGGTTGCTGGGCCCCTTGGTAAAATGAATGCCTTCATATACAAAGGACACAGGGGAACGGCCATGTGCATAAGAGAAATACAATGCTCCGGGGAGCTCTCTGTAGCCGCAACTGACGTTGAAAGTTTGTACACCCTTTCATATTCCACAAGAAAGGTGCAATATATTACAGGACTCCGGGCATCAGCAGCATTGTGTGAGATTTGCTGCCGGGACTTGTATTTTATTCTGTCAAACTAACTGTAGTATCCGGCATTGTCTGGTATAGTGACAAAGTCTGTCTCTACTTCTCTCCCTCTCTCTCTCTCCCTAACTCCCTCCATCTCACTCTGCCTACCACTCTCCATCTCTGTCTCCCACTCTCCATCTCTGGCTCCCACTCTCCATCTCTGTCTCCCACTCTCCATCTCTGTCTCCCACTCTCCATCTCTGTCTCCCACTCTCCATCTCTGTCTCCCACTCTCCATCTCTGTCTACCACTCTCCCTCTGTCTCCCACTCTCCCTCTGTCTCCCACTCTCCCTCTGTCTCCCACTCTCCCTCTGTCTCCCACTCTCCCTCTGTCTCCCACTCTCCCTCTGTCTCCCACTCTCCCTCTGTCTCCCACTCTGCCTCCCACTCTCCTTCTGTCTACCACTCTCCTTCTGTCTCCCACTCTCCTGTCTCCCACTCTCCCTCTGTCTCCCACTCTCCCTCTGTCTCCCACTCTCCCTCTGCCTCCCACTCTCCCTCTGCCTCCTACTCTCCATCTCTGCCTCCCACTCTCCTTCTGCCTACCACTCTCCTTCTCTGTCTACCACTCTCCTTCTCTGTCTACCACTCTCCTTCTCTGTCTACCACTCTCCATTTCTGTCTACCACTCTCCATCTCTGTCTACCACTCTCCATCTCTGTCTCCCACTCTCCATCTCTGTCTCCCACTCTCCATCTCTGTCTCCCACTCTCCATCTCTGTCTCCCACTCTCCATCTCTGTCTACCACTCCATCTCTGTCTACCACTCTCCATCTCTGTCTCCCACTCTCCCTCTGTCTCCCACTCTCCCTCTGCCTCCCACTCTCCCTCTGTCTCCCACTCTCTCTCTGCCTCCCACTCTCCTTTTGTCTACCACTCTCCTTCTGTCTACCACTCTCCTTCTGTCTACCACTCTCCCTCTGCCTCCCACTCTCCCTCTGCCTCCCACTTTCCCTCTGCCTCCCACTCTCCCTCTGCCTCCCACTCTCCTTCTGCCTACCACTCTCCTTCTGCCTACCACTCTCCTTCTGTCTACCACTCTCCTTCTGTCTACCACTCTCCTTCTGTCTCCCACTCTCCCTCTGCCTCCTACTCTCCCACTCTCCCTCTGCCTCCCACTCTCCTTCTGCCTCTCACTCTCCTTCTGTCTACCACTCTCCCTCTGCCTCCCACTCTCCCTCTGCCTCCCACTCTCCCTCTGCCTCCCACTCTCCCTCTGCCTCCCACTCTCCTTCTGCTTCCCACTCTCCTTCTGTCTACCACTCTCCTTCTGTCTACCACTCTCCCTCTGCCTCCCACTCTCCCTCTGCCTCCCACTCTCCCTCTGCCTCCCACTCTCCCTCTGCCTCCCACTCTCCTTCTGCCTCCCACTCTCCCTCTGCCTCCCACTCTCCCTCTGCCTCCCACTCTCCCTCTGCCTCCCACTCTCCCTCTGCCTCCCACTCTCCCTCTGCCTCCCACTCTCCCTCTGCCTCCCACTCTCCCTCTGCCTCCCACTCTCCCTCTGCCTCCCACTCTCCCTCTGCCCCCCACTCTCCCTCTGCCCCCCACTCTCCCTCTGCCCCCCACTCTCCCTCTGCCCCCCACTCTCCCTCTGCCCCCCACTCTCCCTCTGCCCCCCACTCTCCCTCTGCCCCCCACTCTCCCTCTGCCTCCCACTCTCCCTCTGCCTCCCACTCTCCCTCTGCCTCCCACTCTCCCTCTGCCTCCCACTCTCCCTCTGCCTCCCACTCTCCCTCTGCCTCCCACTCTCCCTCTGCCTCCCACTCTCCCTCTGCCTCCCACTCTCCCTCTGCCCCCCACTCTCCCTCTGCCCCCCACTCTCCCTCTGCCCCCCACTCTCCCTCTGCCTCCCACTCTCCCTCTGCCTCCCACTCTCCCTCTGCCTCCCACTCTCCCTCTGCCTCCCACTCTCCCTCTGCCTCCCACTCTCCCTCTGCCCCCCACTCTCCCTCTGCCCCCCACTCTCCCTCTGCCCCCCACTCTCCCTCTGCCCCCCACTCTCCCTCTGCCCCCCACTCTCCCTCTGCCCCCCACTCTCCCTCTGCCTCCCACTCTCCCTCTGCCTCCCACTCTCCCTCTGCCTCCCACTCTCCCTCTGCCCCCCACTCTCCCTCTGCCCCCCACTCTCCCTCTGCCCCCCACTCTCCCTCTGCCCCCCACTCTCCCTCTGCCTCCCACTCTCCCTCTGCCTCCCACTCTCCCTCTGCCCCCCACTCTCCCTCTGCCCCCCACTCTCCCTCTGCCCCCCACTCTCCCTCTGCCTCCCACTCTCCCTCTGCCTCCCACTCTCCTTCTGTCTACCACTCTCCTTCTAAACAATATTTTCTTTATAGAAATCTATAGAAAATTTATTTAAATGCAATTTAGTAAAAAGTTTTCCAGGGACACAAGAAAAGTGCAACACATAGTACAGAGATATGCTTAAAAACATGTGCAAAGCTAGTCAGGGAGGTGTGTCAGTAAGCTGAAATATGTGCATGGACCTCCCGATGAAGCAATAAGCGAAACGCGTTGAGGTGCAGGGTGGTGTGTCAGGCTTGAACACAGGAGTGTTCCTGGTGGGTCACAGTACCTTTACTTATGTTGGAACATCACCATCTTCCTTGCTGAAAGGATGTTTTCTTATTGCATCGCACATATTTGAGCAATGGCACATACTCACAGGATAGTCCTGTTATCATAACCATTTGAGTTTTGTTCCATGCTCATAGGACAGCATGCATGGTGCTTTTCACATTTTGCATGGGTCTCTATGTATGTATATAATATGACATTTTACCTTGCTATTCAGTGTACTCCAGTCTGTTGTTAATTACATTATGTGGAACTGATATATCAATGCACTGTAGCTATGCATGGTGATTCTTATATTCTGTATGTGTTTCTGAATCCGCAGTGCACATTTATGACATGACGTTTTACTCATTTGTCATTTCATGTACTTTAGTGTGCTGTTGATTGTATTATGTGGAACTGACATACTAATGCATTCTAGCTATGCTGTCTCTGTGAGCTATACCATGCACATATTTCAGCTTACTGACACACCTCCCTGACTAGCTTTGCACATGTTTTTAAGCATATCTCTGTACTATGTGTTGCACTTTTCTTGTGTCCCTGGAAAACTTTTTACTAAATTGCATTTAAATAAATTTTCTATAGATTTCTATAAAGAAAATATTGTTTGGTATTCAATCTAATTAGGATTGTATGGATGACATTATGGAGTTTCTATGTAGGTTGTTCTGTTGTTAATGGTGAACCTCCATGCTATATGCTACATGGTTACTATGGACCCAGTTATTCAATTTTTCTTTGTGTACCACTCTCCTTCTGCCTCCCACTCTCCCTCTGCCTCCCACTCTCCCTCTGCCTCCCACTCTCCCTCTGCCTCCCACTCTCCTTCTGCCTACCACTCTCCTTCTGCCTACCACTCTCCTTCTGTCTACCACTCTCCTTCTGTCTACCACTCTCCTTCTGTCTACCACTCTCCCTCTGCCTCCCACTCTCCCTCTGCCTCCCACTCTCCCTCTGCCTCCCACTCTCCCTCTGCCTCCCACTCTCCCTCTGCCTCCCACTCTCCTTCTGCCTAACACTCTCCTTCTGCCTACCACTCTCCTTCTGCCTACCACTCTCCTTCTGCCTACCACTCTCCTTCTGTCTACCACTCTCCTTCTGTCTACCACTCTCCCTCTGCCTCCCACTCTCCCTCTGCCTCCCACTCTCCCTCTGCCTCCCACTCTCCCTCTGCCTCCCACTCTCCCTCTGCCTCCCACTCTCCCTCTGTCTACCACTCTCCTTCTGTCTACCACTCTCCTTCTGTCTACCACTCTCCCTCTGCCTCCCACTCTCCCTCTGCCTCCCACTCTCCCTCTTTCTCTTTCTCTCCCACTCTATATGGAGGTGCTCTCTGCAGACGCTGTATACGGAGGCTCTCTCTGCAGACGCTGTATACGGAGGCTCTCTCTGCAGACGCTGTATACGGGGGGGGGCTCTCTGCAGACGCTGTATACGGGGGGGGCTCTCTGCAGACGCTGTATACGGAGGCTCTCTCTGCAGATGCTGTATACGGAGGTGTGCCGCCCCCACGTCAGCAGCCGGGCTGCTCGGATCCAGATCCGCGGTGGCCCGAGGGGCGTCCGGACCCGGGGGTCGTGCGGCCACTCCAATTAAAGGGGGAGTATTTACAGGGGATAGTGTCCAAAGTTCGTGACGCCACCCGTGGTGTGTGGTAAGGTGGAGTACCACCACTGCAGCTGGGAGTACCTGGGGGCGATGGTGTGGACAGCCAGGTGTATAACCCCTCCATGGGTAGGGAGGATGCCCCGGGACTCGGTGGTGGTGACAGGGATGTGCCGTTGGGGAGGTAAGGGTCACTTGCGTACTCACTCAGTCCAATAACGCTGACACCGACAACTGTAGTAAACCAAAGTTCTGGATACCGCTGCCGCTGAGGGGAGCACGTTCGGGTCCCGTTTCCGTTGGTGTTGCCTGATGATCTATTGACCTTTCCCTTGGCACCTTGTTCTCTTATTAGTTGGCCCCTATAGCTTGAAACTAATCGGGTCCCGCTCCCCAGTATGGCCAACTGAGGGAGCTTGCTCTCAGGGTTCACGCTTGGGATTTCCTGGACCGTTTTAGTGGAAAAGTCCTATCTCCCTCGTTGCGCTAGAACCCCGATTGTGGAGCGGGTGGAGAGCAGATCTTGAAGGCTCCGTTCTCGTCGGGTGAATTGTCAGGTTGCCTGAAGCTACTCCCTGACCTAGGGTCCATGTACCCCATCATGCCCTGGTCCCAGCCCGGTGATGGTACAAGGCTGCCGGCTGTCCTCCACGAGAATTCCGTGCCCCTTGTCACGATCCCCTGCAACCGGGGGTCCAGCTCCTCTAGGCCCAGACCAACATCTGCCACCTAGTAGTCTCAAGAAGCCCAGCTCCTGACCTCCTCTCTCCTTCACCTCCAACACTACACTCTCCCTTTCTCTGACTCCTGACACTCCTGACCTCCCCAACTCCCCAAGTGGGCGACCCTATTCCACTCAGGCCGTCCACTGGTGGGTGTGGTGCAGAGTATTCCTAGGATTCTAATTAGCTGCTGTTGGCAACACCATTGTTTAGGAACCTGTAACCAAGGAGTAGGTGGATATTGCACAGAAGGGCAGATTGCACCATACCCTGTGACCACCTGATAGGCCAGGGGCGTCACAGAGGCGCTCTCGGACTGAAAGAGCGTTGAATCCCGCGCCTCTTTCTTCAATTAATATCACTTTCTTTATTCAGACCTGACCTCCATCTTCCCGCACAATCTATGGGCACCGTCTCCCTCGGATCTTCCTGTCTGGACACGTGTGACTCTTCTTCTCCCGGGGGGTTAATTTCAGCTGTGACTTGTCAGATTCCTTCTTGATACTGACATGTGATGTGGGCGGTTTTCTTGGCATCGGTATCTCGATATTTATTACATTGTGTACAGTGAATCTCGGGGGGGGGGGGATTGTGCACGGACCGGAGGGTCTTCTGCAGGGTCTTGTCCGTATTTCTGTGCGTCTGATGGAGATTTTGTGTCCGCACCTATCATGTCTTCACAAAGTTTTCTTCTGCCCATGAGTAAGGACGTGGTCAGAGACGCTGGAGCCGGGGCTGTGTCAGCCGGGGAACGTGGGGTTAAATTATCTATTCTTATGAAGTTCTGAATAAAAAAGTTGTTTGTATTGAAGATCGGGGTGCGGGAATCATCACTCTTTTTTTTTTGCTGTAGACGCCGGGACATTAATCCTGAGTGTCACAAAAAGCTCAATGGCGCCCCCATATCATCAGGAGAATTATAGAATTGACAGACAATAAATAAATGACTCAGAATTTCCTTGCAATAAATTTTGTATTTATTTTCTGAAAATGAGAAATGGTGAAAATAACAGAACAATGCACGGCCTTCACCTCAAATAATGCAAAGAAAACCAGGTCATCATCATTTACACACATCAATATAATGTTTCACCTCAGGAAGATTCACAAATCAATATTTTGTGGAATAACCATGATGTATAATCCCAGCTTTCCTGCGTCTTGGCCGCTTTCCACCTGTCTGTCACACGGCTTTTGGGTGACCTCATGCCCCTCCTGGTGCAAAAATGTAAGCTGTTCTGTGTTTGATGGCTTGTGACTATCCATCTTCCTCTTGACTACATTCCAGAGGTTTTCAATGGGGTTCAGATCTGGAGATTTGGCTGGCCATGACAGGGTTTTGATGTGGTGGTCCTTCATCCACACATTGATTATCCTGCTGGTAAAACCAGTCCTCAGAGTTGGGGAACATTGCCTGAGCAGAAGGAAGCAACTGTTTTTTCAGGATAACCTTGTATGCAGCTTCATACGTCATTCACAAAGTTTAATCTGCCCAATTCCAGTCTTGCTGAGGCATCCCCGGATCATCACTGATCCTCCACCAAATTTCACAGTGGGTGCAGACACTGTGGCTTGTCGCCTCTCCAGGTCTCCATCTAACCATTAGATGACCAGGTGTGGGGCAAAGCTGAAAATTACTCATCAGAGAAGATTACTTTACTCTAGAAATTGGGCAAATTAAACTTTGTGAAGTACATATGAATCAAGCCTCATTCAAGACAAAACAGTTGCTTGCTTCTGCTCAGGCAATGTTCCCCAACTCTGAGGACTGGTTTTTCCAGCAGGACAATGTGCCATGCCCCACAGCTAGGTCAATCAATGTGTGGATGAAGGACCACCACATCAAAACCCTGTCATGGCGAGCCCAATCTCCAGACCTGAACCTCATTGAAAACCTCTGGAATGTAATCAAGAAGAAGATGGATAGTCACAAGCCATCAAACAAAGAACTGCTTACATTCCTGCACCAGGAGTGGCATAAGGTCACCCAAAAGCAGTATGAAGACTGGTGGAAAGTGGCCAAGACGCAGGAAAGCTGGGATTAAACATCATGGTTATTCCACAAAATATTGATTTCTGAATCTTCCTGAGGTAAACATTATTATATTGTTGTGTCTAAATGATTATTGTGAGGCAAACCCTGGGATATGAAGATGAATTATGACTTCCAGTCATAATCGCTCTCATCACTCCATGGCAGTGCCCCCCCCCCCCCTTCTTGTTCTCAGATGTCCAGCATCTGTGAAGGTGTCACATCCCATGGCCATCTCCTGTGATATGGAGATTAGGTGATGTGGGAACAATGGACACAGGATGACTCCCTGCCGTGACCCTGTAGTAGGGGCTGCTATCTAATTAGCAAGGCTATGGAAGTATCCAGACAGAACGACTCCAGTAAAAAATGGTTCATATCTCGCAAGCCATATTTCCGATAAATATGGCAACCATAAAAATGGTGTCTCCGCATGCGGACGATGCTGGCACACCCTTTTTATGGGAGCAGGACCTGGGGAAATACCCCAGGCGTGATATCAGCCAATGTGGAACTAGTAGACAAGTCACGAGTCCTCTCGTTCTGTAGCTAAATTCATAGCTGTCACAATGAGAGCGTTGGCGTCCGCCTACGACGCTCCCAGGCAAAGTTATGGCCCATATTCCATGTTGTGGATTTTGTCCATAACTCCAGCCAGGGGTGGAGCAGTGCTCCCTCTGAGGTCACTAAGGTAGGAGGGGACCTGGATTTGCCCAGGTTGATAACCCTACTTCGGCCATTTTCCAGCGTTCTTTCGCTGGGGGTCACGTGTAGGAAACATCTGTGGGAAGGATCCTAGAAACCTGGCCTACAGCGCCCCCCTGTGGCCAGACGCACAAGGTAACTGCTGGAACTGTGTATGCCTGTTTGTAACCCATGCTTTGCTTGTAACTGTACTCTGACATATGTATATTCTGTAGATTCCCTATTGTATATATTGTAGTTTCTAGTGTGCTTTAGGCTGATTAAATTATATAATTAATCTTGGGCTGTTCTGTTATCTCGATCTTGAATCCCACGTCCGTGTGTTCGGCTAATAGTTACCGTGAAGCGGTTGGTGGCAGCGAGTTGTGCCAAGGATTATTGTGGGGAGGCCAGTGAGATTCGGGGAGGTTTTATATATTCCGCCCGCGGAGGTCGGGGAAATATATACCCTACTCTCACCGGGGACCCTTCAATAATCGGCATAAGTAGTATAGCGGCCTCCTTGCTTATCGTCGGCCAATTCCATAATTGGCCTGACTATAAGAGGGGCGCTAGAGAGCGCATCACGTGCTCTGTCTGTCGGTCGGGAGGTATAAAGGAGGGGTGACCCCCCACTTGTTACACCCCGATTGTGACGTACTGGTAGCCAGCGCGGGGGATTTCTGAGTGACCCCCCCGGTGGTTCGTGACATATTGGTGGCAAGCGGTGGGATCGAGATAATAGTGTGTGTGAGTGTGAGACCCATACTCCCAGACACTAAAGACTGCCTGCAGCAGCTGTGGCTGCTGGGGTCTTCAGACCAGACCAACACTAGAGTGTCAGAGTGCAGATACTGTAAGGTGTGTGGAGGCATCAGGTGTCAGTTCTGTGTCAGTGACCAAAGTCTGCAACAATGGCTGAGAGCACCAGGAGCAAAGCCAAAGGAATGGCCGATGCTCAGGCCAGAGACGATGAGGAGGTTGTCCACGAGCCCTCCAGGAGCTCGACGCCAGAAAACCGTTCTGCAGAGGACAGCGCCCAACCTGGCAATTATGGACAAGATGAGGAGCAGCTCACCCAAGGGTCCTCAACGAGCCAGATGCCAGCCCTCCGCTCTGCAATGGACAGTGAAGCACCAGGCTCCGCAGCGGGCCGCAGATCACCACGTGCCATTCCACCGAGCCTGGGAGGCTCGGATAGCCTTCTTCAAATGGCTATGGCCCTTCTCCAGGCTGGAGACCGGGATACCTACGAGATACTCATGGCCGAGCGTGAGCGACAGGCAGCGCGTGACGCTGAGGCTGCAGAGCGGCAAGCAGTGCGTGAGGCTGCGGAGCGGCAAGCAGCACGTGAAGAGCGCCAGGCAGAGCGTGACTACCAGCTGCAGCTAGCTCAGCTCCGGCCCTCATCAGCCACACGTGACCTTCAAGACACCAAACTTCCAAAGGTCCGTGTTGAGGACTTCCCAGTGCTGGAGAAGGATGGAGACTTGGACTCTTTCTTGACTGCTTTTGAACGGACTTGCCTGCAGCACCATCTGGACAAGGACCAGTGGGCCAAATACCTGACCCCCCGTTTAAGGGGTAAGGCCCTGGATATCCTTGGGGACTTGCCTGCTGAGGCAGATCAGGGCTACGACACCATCAAGCGGGCCCTGATCCAACAGTACAACCTCACTCCAGAGTCCTACCGCAAGAAGTTCCGGAGCCTACAGAAGGGACCAAAGGACTCCTGGGCTGACCACCGGCGGGCACTTGCCCGAGCTGCCGACCACTGGACCCAAGGCCTGCAGCTTTCCACCGGACCGGAGATCCTGGACTTGTTCATCACGGAGCAACTCTTGTGGAACTGCCCTGAGGATCTCCGCCAGTTCATCCGAGACCAGAAGCCAAAGGGGTCCACGGCTACAGCTGCCCTGGCCGATGACTACACCAACAATCGGGCTCCTGAGGCCAGGAGAGCAGCCACCAGCAGCACCTGGAGAGGGGGTAAGATGAACTCTGCGACTGCCCCACCTGCCCCTAGACTGCAGGGGGTGTCCCCCTCAACTCCCCTCTCCAGGCCCGTGGCAGAACCAAGACGGTGCCACCAGTGCAACCTACCTGGACACTTCAAGGCCATGTGCCCTCAGCGTCCCAAGGCCCCGGCTCCGTCCCCGTCCCAAGGGCCGCCCAAGGTGTATTGTGTGGGTGGGGGTGGTGGTAGGTCCCTGGACAGCTTCCAACCTGTCACCGTCGGCCGGTCTGTGACCATGGGACTGCGAGACAGCGCCTCGGAGGTGACTCTGGTGCGGCCTGAGATGGTGTCCCCCCAAGACTTGATCCCTGGAAAAACCCTCGCTGTCTCCGGGATTGGAGGCATTGACCCGGCGCTGCCTGTTGCTGACATTTATGTGGACTGGGGCGCAGGGCGAGGGGTGAGGGAGGTGGGGGTAACTGATCGGATCCCCGCAAACGTGCTACTTGGGACAGATTTGGGGCAGATAACCTCCCAGTTTGGGCCCCAACCAAGGGCTGAACCTTCAGCCAGTACTGACATGCCTCCGGACAATGTTAATGTGTTATCTATGAATGATGTAAGGGAGGAGGGAGTGAACTCTGATATTTCTGCTTGCATAGACACCATAGACACACACACAGCTGCAGCTGTGACAGGGGAGGGGGTCAGAGAAAGGTGTGACAATGCCTCTACAAGTAATCAGCCTGTGAGCTGGGATCTGTTGCCCTCTGCAGGGATAAGCAGAGAGCAGGGTGCTGCAGGGGGAGGACCAGTGTGTGGGGTGGGGGCTACCACAGCAAATGTGGGGTCCCCAGAGATTTCACAGCGGGGTTCTGTTGCTGCAGGAGGGGAACAGGCAGGTGAGATTGGGGCCGGTCCAGGAGCGGAAGTGCTCCCAGGTAAGATCTCGGTGCATGGTTCCCCCACAACCGGGGTGTCAGGAAGCCAAGGGGCCTCCCGGAGGTCCGATAGCTCTTCCCCTTCTGACCCAGTGGCAGCCGAGTCAGGTGGAGGCCAGGACACAGGTCCCGGGGTACTGACCGAAGATGTGACAGTCTCGTCGATTCTGGCCACATCTAGTCAGGGGTTTCAGGCAGCGTTAGAAGCTGACGACAGCCTGAAAGCTCTTAAGGAGCAGGCGGCACAGCCTCCCTCGGACTCGGACCCGGAGCGAGTGGTCTGGGACCAAGGACGGCTGTACCGGGCCACGGTCCAGCAGGGTTCACCGGAGGCGTGGCCCAGGGACCGACAGTTGGTGGTACCCTATCCGTTCCGGACGGAGTTGTTGCGGATCGCACATGAGATTCCGATGGCCGGACACCTAGGGATCGCTAAGACCAAGGCCAGGTTAAACCAGCATTTCTACTGGCCAAAAATGGGGGCCGATGTGGCTGCCTACTGCCGTTCGTGTGAAACCTGTCAGAGAGTGGGGAAGGCGGGGCCACACCCCAAAGCCCCACTGGTATCTCTGCCAATCATCGATGAGCCTTTCAGGAGGGTGGCTGTGGATCTGGTCGGCCCGCTGGCCATCCCCAGCAGCTCCGGGAAACGCTTCATACTGACGGTAGTGGACTATGCCACCCGGTACCCGGAAGCAGTGGCCTTGTCGTCCATTCGGGCTGACAAGGTGGCCACCGCAGTGCTGGAGATTTTCTCCCGAGTGGGTTTTCCCCAGGAAATGCTCACTGACCGGGGGACCCAATTCATGTCCCAGCTGATGGAGGCCCTCTGTAAGCAAGTCCAGGTGCGACATCTGGTGGCCAGCCCGTACCATCCACAGACTAATGGCCTGTGCAAGCTGTTTAATGGCACCTTAAAGCAGATGCTTAAGATGTTGGTCGACTCCCATGGGCGTGACTGGGAGCGGTATCTCCCACACCTGTTATTTGCTTACCGGGAGGTTCCACAGGCCTCAACAGGATTCTCACCGTTTGAGCTCCTGTACGGGCGACGTGTGCGGGGCCCCCTGGCTCTGGTGAAAGAGGCTTGGGAAGGGGATTTGGCCACCCCTGGAGTGTCGGTTATCGAGTATGTCGTGCGCTTCCGGGACAAAATGCAGGCCTTGACGCAACTGGTACACGACAATATGGCTCAAGCCCAGGCCGATCAGAAGCGTTGGTACGACCAGAACGCTTGTGAGAGGACCTACCAAGTGGGTCAAAAGGTGTGGGTACTGGTCCCCGTACCACAGGACAAGCTTCAGGCAGCCTGGGAAGGCCCATACCTCGTGTACCAGCAGCTCAACCCTGTGACGTACCTGGTCACCCTGGACCCTGCCCGTGGAAGGCGGAAGCCCTTCCATGTGAACATGATGAAGGCACATCATGAGCGGGAGGCATGTGCGCTCCCCGTGTGCAACCTGCCCGAGGAGGGAGAAGCGGAAACCCTCTTGGATATGCTAGCCCAGGTTAGGGCAGGCGGATCCATTGAGGATGTGGAGGTTGGCCACCAGCTCTTGGAGGACCAACGGTCCCAGCTGTGGGCCACCCTACACCCCTTCCGGGGGTTGTTTACCAACCAGCCCGGAAGGACTAACTTGGCTGTCCATCACGTGGACACTGGGGATCATCCCCCGATCCGGCGTTCAGCATATCGGGTCTCCCTGGAGGTGCAGCAACACATGCGCCAGGAGATTGACGAGATGCTGAAGCTGGGGGTGATCCAGGCATCCAACAGCGCTTGGGCCTCGCCTGTAGTCCTCGTCCCTAAGAAGGACAGAACCACTCGGTTCTGCGTGGACTACAGGGGGCTCAATGCTGTCACGGTCGCCGATGCTTACCCAATGCCACGCATCGATGACCTGCTCGATCAGTTGGCCGGGGCTCAGTACCTGACCATCATGGATCTGAGCCGGGGATATTGGCAGATCCCCCTGACTCGCAAGGCCAGGGAACGCTCTGCCTTTATTACCCCATTTGGACTGTACGAGTCCACGGTGATGCCATTCGGGATGAGGAATGCCCCTGCCACTTTCCAGCGGATGGTCAACACCCTGCTCAAGGGACTTGAAGGGTACGCGGCCGCGAACCTGGATGACATTGCCGTCTTCAGTCCCACCTGGGAAGATCACCTACAGCATCTAGCACAGGTGCTCAGGCGGATCCACCAGGCAGGTTTGACCATCAAGCCGGGAAAGTGTCAGCTGGCCATGAGCGAGGTCCAGTACCTCGGTCACCGGGTAGGCGGGAGAACACTGAAGCCCGAGCCTGAGAAAGTGGAAGCCATCGCATCCTGGCCCACCCCCAGGACCAAGAAGCAGGTGATGTCCTTCTTGGGGACCGCTGGGTACTATAGGAGGTTTGTTCCATGCTATAGTAGCCTGGCAAAGCCCTTGACGGACCTCACCAAGAAGAAGCTGCCCTCTGCAGTCGATTGGACAATGGACTGCGAGACAGCCTTCCGGGCCCTAAAGGACGCCCTGTCCAGCCCGCCCGTGCTACAGGCAGCCGACTTCACGCGGCCGTTTGTAGTACAGACCGACGCCAGTGACTTCGGCCTCGGTGTGGTGCTCAGCCAGGTGGACTCTGCGAGCCAAGAGCACCCAGTCTTGTACCTGAGCAGGAAGCTGTTACCAAGGGAAGTGGCCTATTCCACGATGGAAAAGGAGTGCCTGGCCATAGTGTGGGCCCTGCAGCGTCTGCAACCCTATCTATACGGGCGCCACTTCATCGTGGAGACGGACCACAATCCCCTCAGCTGGTTACACACTGTCTCTGGGACGAATGGGCGATTGTTGCGATGGAGCCTTGCGCTCCAGCAATACAACTTCACCATTCGCCACAAAAGGGGCCGGGACCACGGTAACGCAGACGGGCTGTCCCGACAAGGAGAGGTCGCGGACGGGCGCACGGGGGAACACCGGAGTGTGCTGCCCCCTAGCGCCCTCAAAAGGGGGGAGGTGTGAGGCAAACCCTGGGATATGAAGATGAATTATGACTTCCAGTCATAATCGCTCTCAT